>NW_017307264.1:468270-481406 GCF_000935625.1 Nanorana parkeri | reverse complement strand
CCTTTGGTCGCTGACCAATGGCAAATCATTCCTGTTAAGGCAAACTGTAGCCATTTCTCCTTGTCATTCTTGGAAGAGCATTCTTCTTATCTTGACAGAATAGTCTATATTATGTTTATATTTGCTTGATCTAATACACTTTTTGTATTTTGCAGAATGGGATTAACACTGCATCAAACTGGACATGGACACAGTCATGGAGGAGTAAATTCACACTCTCATTCACACTCTCATTCACACAGCCACGGAGAACTAAATAATCCCAGTGTCCGAGCTGCCTTCATTCATGTCGTAGGAGATTTACTGCAAAGTCTTGGTGTCCTTGTTGCTGCCTATGTCATTTATTTCAAGGTAATTTCCTGCTAATTTTTAAATCCTTTCTGTATATGTGTCAAGTGTAGAGTAAATCCCAGCTCCAGCCAAAACTTGATTTCGCTTGATATGATTTTTACTTCTGTCTGTGTCCCTGTTGGGGATTTTTCCTTTGCTTCCTGTTGAGAAAGGAAGAGATTTGCCATCATTTCCTTTCTCAACAGGGACACAAACATTTTTGTTACAGTAGGGATAACTGGGAACCTCTGGCAGTGGTTTTTATTGCCATCACCATCTTCCTGCCCCAGAACCACTTCAGCTCCTCTTCCTTCTGTGGTCATCACTGGTATTGAGGGAGTCTCCAAAACTAAAAAAAGCATTGGCTGAAGTTGAACTTTAAAGCCTATGTCAAAGCAAAATAAAACCTATGCAGTACATATCTGCAATACATGCATTTTTCCCATGTTGTATCCCTTTTAAAACACTGCGTGTACAGAAAAATACCTGTTGATATCGGCTCGTAATTTCCGGTTTTGCACTGAAAACAAGTAGCCCTGCCCAGTGTCTTTTTGCTAAAATAATTAGACCCACCTACTCTCCCATCTCTACAACATAAAGACTTATCATTCTGTAATCCAAGATGAGCACTAGGACAACTATTTGAGATAACACTGGAAATTTGAAGAGGACACAGGGTGGCTTTGAAGTTCTGACGAGCAACAGGTATTTCTCACTTATCAAACAGATGTATAACAAAAATGCTTTCAATTATATATTAAACAGACCAAAAGGGAGCAAAGAAATGAAGTCCATTGTTCAGGTTTATATACATTTTAATAACCTTTCAACCAGCCAGTTACATAAATTCATTAGAATAGAAATAGAAGGGAGGGAAAAAATTATCTAGGCAAGGAGTTGATAAACAATCGTGTATCCAGGGAGAGTGATTGATTCCTAACTGCATGCAATCCTTTTACATATAATTACATGCGGTGTGCAGGCGTTTACATACAGCAGCTGTCACCATCATTAATTTGAATCGGTGACAGTTGCCGCTTGCAACATGTGCATACGTTAAAACTGGTACCGTATGTAGTAGCGGCCCCCACCGGACTAATGTGTCCAGTGGCCCCCGACTAAATTGAGTTTGAGATCTCTGATGTAAAGTGTTGAAGGGTAGCCCAAAAATGAGTAAGTAGTTTTCTAATTAACGTGCAGATGCGAGAAACCTGTTTTTATAGTGAAGTATACTCGTAGTGGAAGATTCAGGTGCTTCAGTTCCAGAAGACTATGTATAAAATTTTGCCATTCATTGCAATCCATACACAATGATTGGATGGAAGACCATTAATGACCTGTTGAACAATACATTCTAAGTAGTGTGTACAGAACAGTGTGTTTTGCGGTACCATATATATTATGAATGAGGCTTAGAGATGTGGAAAATGGGAGCAGTAACAGAAGAAATGTTTAATGTGATTTATTTAGACGTGGAACTCTCCTGTTATACATTGGTATAGGTGGTACAGAGAGTATACTATTAGGGTGACTCATGCTAATTGGTAATTCTTCTTTTTTTTTATCAGCCAGAGTATAAAATCATAGACCCCATTTGCACGTTTCTATTCTCTGTCCTAGTTTTGGGAACAACCTTGGCCATTCTCAGAGATGTCCTTCTTGTGCTCATGGAGGGTAAGTGATGCTAATGGCATCCTAACAATGGAACCAGAAATGAGATATAGTATGTGTCCCATGAGGAATGATGGTAAGTTTTCTCTTGCACTTATTCATACAGGTACTCCTAAAGGCGTGGACTTCAACATGGTAAAGGACACGCTGCTTTCTATAAATGGAGTGAAAGCTCTTCACAGCCTCCATATCTGGGCTCTTACAGTGTCCCAGCCTGTCCTCTCTGTTCACATAGCAATAAGTAAGTTACCAGACTTTCCAGCACTATATATGATTGCTTCTTGGCTTGTATCAATGTAGATTAACAGGCTTATTTGATAAACTTCCAAAAAATCCATAGTGACTATTCAGAACTGTTTTTTAAAACATTTACATGAATGGACTGTTGTGATTGGTTGTTATGGGTACTGTATTTTTTACTTTGCCTTTGTGCTGTTTATTGAATAAACACATAATGTTGACTGTGTGAGGCTGTGAATTGAACATTTTGTTCCTTTTGTGTGCTTTATAATTTAAACATTTTACATTTTTAAAAATCTTTTTTAGTGCGTCGCTGACTTATTTAAACACTTAAAATGTATGCCAAGGCAAAACAAATGTAGTACATTTCTGCAAAACATTCACATTTTTCCTGTGTTTTACACTGCAAGTACAGAAAAGTATATGCTGATTTGCCAGAAATGCATTTGGCTCTTAAGCCCTGTTGTGCACTGAAAACATGCAGCATTTTTGTGGATGAAGTGGTGTCAGCTCTGCCCATTGTCTGTCTTTTGCTAAACTACTCAAACACTTTCACTTTAAGATCTCTACAACATGTAGGCTAATCATTCTGTAGTCCATGATAAAAACTAGGAGGGCACTTTGAGATAACACAGGAAGTATCCAGAGGGCACAGGACAGGGTTTTTAATTTTTTTTAAAATTTGGTTGCATCTATCAGATATAACAAAATGCTTCCAAAGGTATAATAAACAAGAGAAGGTAATTAACAATGTTTTTTTTAAATAATAATGAGAGTTTATTAAAGTGACATTAAGGGCAAAAGTGCCTCCCCCCACAGTGCTAATGTAAGCACTTACCTTAAATGATGCCTCTTTATTCGATCATCTTCTTCTTTCCTGTCGTTTTTAGCTGTCCCTCCTGCGCTGGTGCGGGTCTCCGATCCAGTGCCGACTCCTCTGTCGTCCTCATGTCCCACGGAGTCTGTGCGGGTGCACGCTGCTCCATATATGTACCTTGTGTCTCTCCTCGTCTCCCGGCCGAACATCTGAACTGCGCATGTTCGGACAGGAGTGCGCGGCAGAGACACAGTATTGACCCTTTTAAAAAAAAATCATTTTGCATATATCTACTGCTTCCTAGCATTAGATACAGTATATGCAAAAACATGCAAGGGTTTATTAACCCTTTAACTTTTCAGAATTAAGTAACACATAGAAAAAGTGCTAAACCCATTTCAAAGTCTATGCAATCCATCCCAAATGTGCAATAAACAAAAGGTGACACCCCTCCAAAATATACACAGCAGAAATAAAATACAGTAAATGTAGTGTCTTGGCACCTGTTACTGTGCGATTACCCCTGGCAGCAGACACCATAACAGGGGGACTTCAGGCAAGTAGTAGTGGGAGAACGTAAAGAAAGGGTACATACCTTTGTCGGGGAAAAAAAGCAAAGAAAGAGAAGCAAGGCCATAATGAGGAAATGTGGTAGAAACCCAAGAACGGTAAAGTATAAATATAGAGAATAATAAAGATAAGGAGGAGGATCAATAAATGGATAAGGATAAAGATAACCCCATGTGGTCCAACGAAGAAATAAGCAACCCATATTAGGAACACTACATGGCACAAGGGATAGCTCAGAATCAGTAACCCATAGGAAGAGAAGAACAGCTCGTTCACAAAGCTAGAAATGCATCAGTACCCATATACAAAATCCAAGGTGCCCATAGATCAGCACGTTGTGGCCGACGGTCATGGATATGAGTCGAGATTTAACCAAATTTTTATGAAACACTGTTGGTAGCCATCCTATATGCTTTTTGACTTTTCTTTTTTGAGGGACTGTTTTTCTGTATCTGCAGCAATGTTGAGTACTTTGGCTATAACTGGTGCCTTAACCTGTTAGAAAGCTGCTTGCAGATACAATTCTTACCAGTCAGCTGGTGCTGGACACATGGTTGAGCACTTCTTGTTTTACAGGGAAACAGGAGCACAGAGACACGAAATTGCATCATAACTAGAGGTGCACCGAAATGGAAATTTCATAACGGAAATAAAAAAAATTGTCATGCCAAAACCGAAAATGTTGTTTTTTACTTTTAAGAAATTTTTTTTTTTTTTAATTAAATATTTATTTTTATTTTTTTACTTTACTTTCAGGGGGCTCCTCCCCGCTGGGCGCTGCTCAGGGATGCGCCGCTGTATCGGCAGAAAAAGGGCACTTTCGGCATTTAGCTAAAAGTGCCATTTTCGGCCAATATATCGTTGCATCCCTGACCATAACCGTTCCACTAAGAAGAACAATACATTAAACATTATACTACCACCCAGTAGCGGATCTACGAATTACAGTGTAGTACTGTATGTATATGTTGTGGTCATAGATAGGTGTTGCATATGTGTGCTGCTGTCCTATTCATTTCTCTTTTTGGGTAGTGCAAAGAGTTGGTGGATTTGGATACATAGAAGAGCATATATACCGTATATAAAAGTATATAAAATGACATGGGGTCATTGCCTATCCAGTTTATTCCCTTGTGAATGTGCCACTGGTTTAGGGAGACTCTATCTCTTCGTTTGATGGTTCATTTATTTATTTATTTTTATCCTTTTATTTCAGATGAAGATGCAAACTCTCAGATGGTACTGAAAGAGGCCAGTTCTCACCTTCAGAGCAAATTCCATTTCCACACGACTACGATCCAGATAGAAAATTATTCAGAAGATATGAGAGATTGTCAAGAGTGTCAGGATCCAACAGACTAAGGATTATTTGGACCATACACTATGTACATGAAGTGGTATTCAGCTGAACATGGAGCTAAGAACCGTCTCCTCTGTGAGTGCTCCTAAGCAGATGACGTCATGCAGTCTTCATCATGAGGGTGCATAGCTTGTCTGAGGATTCTGCAGAGGACAGAACTGTACTTGGGATACTGTTAGTTATCATCCAAGATCTTTCTTGTACTGGTTTACTCCAGAAGATCAGTAGCGACAACCAACTGTGGTCAGGGTGCTTTTTGTTTCCCACACTTTGCAGACTTTTGCACATAATTAAGGAGTAAAACTCTTTGTGCTAACTAGAAAAAAATAAAAACATTTTACACGATGTTTTGTACAGCTGAACATTTTGTCTATAAAGTAAAATCAAAAAGAAGATTAAAGCAGAAGGATAGTCTATATTAAAAGATAACATTAAACAAGTTTTTTTATGCAATATTCGTTTTCAATCCAGAGCTGTCTCCCATAGCACTTCTTTTCTGCCACTAGGTGTCTTCAGTCTCCTGAGTTGAATGAGAGCCAACATCAATCAACCTTGTCCCTTTGGGCCCAAGCTGTCATGAAGCCACCCCCAGCCTGTGAGTGGTCAGGGAAGGACAAGCAGTACAATGATGAGCTCCTCTCTTGTCACTATATTTCTTGCGCTAACATGAAGGAGGAGAAAACAAATTAGCTCCTCCTCCACTCTTGGGTCCTGCTGTACAGGGACTACCAAGTCAAATTCAAAGATTTGACTCTGCTTGCATAAAAAAAAAAAAAATGCAAATCATGCTGTATTAATCTATAAAGCGCTGTAGTTATTTGTTCCTTTTATAATCCACCTGGAGTTCTTCTTCAAGTTGGAAGGGTTACAGGCCTTTCCCAAAAGGTTGCCACATTTTACTACTTGAATTCAGAGAACAAATCAATAGCCTTTAACTCTGTATTAAGCAGAAGAATTTCACTTTATGATTAAGAAATGAACATAGCTGCAGAGTTGATTATGGCTTGAGTAGTTGAAATAGTTTTCTGTTCTTTTTCTGTGGAATTCAAGCAACATTCTAGGCAGATGTTAGAAAACTCCATTTAATTCAGGTATGGAATTGCTTAAAAAAAAAAAATCATTAAATACAGGAACCCTGGTTCAGAATTGTATTCAAGTGGTATAAGGTCCTAAGACTGCTGTATAAAGTCTATCCCCAGTGCTCGCACATCTGTTGGAGGTGTCAGGAGCATGAGAGCACTATGCTCCATACCTTTTGGAACTGTCCTAATTTGCAGAGGTTTTGGGGGACAGTGCAGGATGTTGCGGGTAAGCTCACTGGCGTACAGCTTTGGACAGATCAAAAGGCATGTCTCTTCCATTTGGCCCCTCGTTCTGTAAAACGGTACAAAAATAAATACTATGGAAGATTTGAGTGCTGGCGAGGCCCAAGGCAGAAGCAGTTTCTAACACTTGGTTTTATTGGAACAAATTAATTTTTACTTCAGAGTTTTGTGCTCTATTAGCAGCATAAAGTCCCCGGTGGCACTTTGATACTCACCAGTGGTGGGGGGTGGTGTGGCAATTCCCTAATTTCTTATGCTGATGTACCTTTCCCTCATATTCTCTCTTCTTTGTGTATTTGCTCTCGACCTTGTGGTCTTGCTTGTTTCTTTTTATCTTCTGTGTCCTTTTTTTAATGGTCCCACAGGATGGATCTTTTTTTAAGATCTCCCACTTTACCCACATTGTCTTCTGGTCGATTCCCTTCTGGAGATGTGATTATTTGGGCTAGCATTTTTCAGATTTGGCCCCCTACTTATGGAGTGTTAGTGCAATAGAATGCCTCTAGTAACCCCCAGTACAAATATATGAGATGTGTGCTGTTCAGAGGTTTTTCCATGGACCTTCTGGTTGGTCTGTTTGGTTATGGGTTGGCTGTTCTGGCTTGCCTTATAAGCACAGTTGGCAATGTATAGGAGCATGGTTTCCTTTTTACTTTTCCTGTATGTATTGGATTCCTAGCTGTCTTGATTTCTTATTGCTGTCACTGAAATTTAAAAACTAAGAATTTAAAATAATAATTAAATGCATTTTTATTATTGGTGGTATATTCTGTAATCTACTGCACTAATAAAGAGAAGAGAGATGTCCTGATCAATATGGTGCTACTCCTTATTTGTACAATCACTGGCCAAGATGTGTCCCAGACCAGGCTGTATTGCTTGTCTGCAGAGGGGTCTGTGGAGTGCAGGACTTGTCTATTTTGTTGGGATGGGTGTCTGGATCACTGATTGGCTAGAATAACAAATCTTTTGGCGGTTTATACACTCTCTCTATATATTGTAAGCACAGTTGAGATCTGTATTTGAGCGTGGTTTCATTTTTTACCTTTTCCTGTATGTATTGGATTCTCAGCTTTGTTATTGGCTGTCTTGATTTTCTTATTGCGGTCACTGAAATTTTAAAATTAAGTTTAAAAAAATCATTAAATTTATTTTTATTATTTGTATATTCTATAATCTACTACACTGATAAAAAGAGAGATGTCCTGATCAATACATTGCTACTCCTTGTTTTGGGAAGAATGTCTGGATCAGTGGCTGGCTAGAATAACAAATCTTTTGGACATTAATACACTCTCTTATATATTGTGACATTTGGCTTCAAACAGCTCTCCAGAAACTTGGGCCACTCAAAAAAGTATGTTTTATTGCTCCTGCCAACTTTTACTCATCAACAGACATATCATTACACAAGAGGTACCTTCTGAGTTTCCCAGCATCACATATATACGAAGTAAGTATTCAGCCTCCTAGTAAATTGGTCTGCTTAGACCAGTGGTAGGCAACCTTAGCACTCCAGCTGTGGTGAAACTACAAGTCCCATCATGCTGCTGCCTCTGGGAGTCCTAGCTGTGGCTGCCAGTCTTGCAATGCCTCTTGGGACTTGTAGTTCTACAATAGATTGCCAAGGTTACCTATCCCTGGCTTAGACCCTCAGCCTATTTTAGCAAAGTCTGAACTTTTCCAAACCTGAAACTCAGAACTAGTGTTAGTCTGCTGTTAATCAAGAAAATGCACCATTAGGATTTACCACTACATTCAGAGCATCCATTACTTAAAGAAAAATATAGGGATTGCAGCATGCTTTGGCTGAATAAAGTTGGATGACTGAGTGACATCGCAGTGTGGCCATTTGTTCTCTTCCAGATATTGCACATGGAGCATGGACTGGCTCCTCTCTGGCCTGGCACATATTTAAAATTCCAAGGAAGAAATCAGAGCTTGGACTTAAAACTGTTTTTTCTAAACTTGTTAATTTTATGGTTTAAACATTTTTTTTATATATATATATTAGTGACAACGAAAACTTGAAGAAAGTGTGGCTTTTAAGGTGTCACTCTAGGCATGAAGAACACACTTGCCTACAAACAAATCTTGATTAAAAATGTTGATTAATAACATCTATATAAAACATACATATTCCGGAATCATTGGAATTGTTTGTATCAGCCGCAACTCCCTCGATACAGTGGTGTCTAAAATGGCTTAGGTATTAGGCCTCCCTGGACCCCAAGAACTTTTTCGATGCATAAACAGAATAATAAGTGATTTTCCAAACATCAACTTCCTCATGAATATTAATTCATCACATAGTGTCATTGCAATTATTATCCTAAAATCTTGCATCGATGTGCTGTGGGTCCAGCCTTCTACCTGTTTTCGCCAAAGCTTGCTCCGGAAGATAAGAGGCAGCCTATAATGTTTACATAGCAAGTTCTTATTGATTGATATTATTCAAAGGACAAAGGTTGGGAGAGGGGTGGTTATGCTGTCCAGTTTGTTTTAGCTGTAAGAAGAAAAAAAAAAGATGTTAAACCTAATCTCATGGACATGGGCAATTCTAGTCTTGTGTTGCTGCCAGAGATGAATTCTAAGAATGGCACCCCCACTATAAAAGTGTCAGGAATTGCTGCACCATTGTATAAAATAATAAGTGATGTAGTGCTGCCAGAGAACTAACAAAGGCTTTCCTGCCTTAGTATTCTGCCCGACATGCACTTGGTACTACTTCTGTGCAGAGGTCACTGCAGAGGGACAGACAGCATGAGCTGCAACATCACAGGGACAACGCATAGGGCTTATTTAAGAAAAATATTCAAAGAATGTTTGCTTGTTGCTCATAGCAACCAGTAGGAATCCTTATTCTACTTTTAGCTTTTCAGAGCAGGAATGACAGATGCTGATTGGTCCCTGTACGTACGGTAATTAGAAATCTGGCTACAAAATGTATGCATGTATACCTTTGCAGCAGTCATGGAATCCTACAGTTTGTAAGCCCTCACCAGAGCTGTAGCTAGCCTATTTTGCGCCCGAGGCAAGAACAGAAAATTGTGCCAACCCCCCCCGATGTTTTTTTGAGGAAACTAAATAAATAACAAGGAATTAATTATATTTAAACCGTTTATTTCAGTTACATAAGAAACATAAAGATATGTAACTTAAAGGAGAACTATGGGGTTAGGGCTTTTCCCCATAGTTCTCCTTAGGGTAACGGGAGGACACAAACTAGCGTCCTCCCGTCACCCTAAGCTCAGTATACCGCGAACTATAGCTCGCGGTATACTGAGATGCCGCAGCCAGAGTGGATCCCGACATCGATGTCTGGATCCACCCAGCTGCGTGACTGACAGCTGGCTCTGCCTATCTAGAGGCAGAGCCAGCTGTAACCGCCCCCGTCCGTTCCGCCAGTCAGCGCTGGAAGATCGGGGAGGGGGGAATCCAGCCACTCCCCTGTCACGTCAGAGAGCCGTGACAGGATCGAGAAGTGAGCGAACGCCGGTATGTGTTCGCTCACCTCCTGATCTATTGAGCCGACCTGTGACAGTCTCATTGTCACAGGTCGGCTAGAACTATGAGGCGAGTGAAAAGCACTCACCTCATAATTCTCCTTTAACATAAATAACAACTTCATAAAATATAAACTTACAGTGTAGTTAAATAAGGTATCACAAATAGTGCTTTCAGAATTAAATCTATTTATTTGGATTGTAAACAAACTTTAAATTGAAGAATCAAAGTATTTTTCATGGTCATGTATCCCTCAGAGATGTAACCATAAGTTAATATTTATAGCAAAATAGAATAAAATAAATATAGTGCAATAATGTTGGAGGTTGTGAGAGCTAGTTCACACCAGATCCAGTCAGTTCAGGTTGGCAGCAGCATCAAAAACGCATCTAAAAGACTGGCGTGCGTGTGCAGAAACCTGACCAGATCTGCTCTGCATTTGGTGTGCATTTTTTTTAGGTTAACATGGGCTTTCAGTGCGTTCCGGGCATTTGCATGCGTTTTTGATGCGTTTGCAGATCCAGAACAGGTAAAATAGGGCCTGCTGTAGTTTTATTACCTGCTCTAAATCTGCACGCTGCGATGTGAACTGGAGCTCAAAATACCATTGGAATACATTGGACGCAGTTTTGATCCGGTCTGCACCTGCTCTGCTCTGGATCTGCTCCGTGCTTGGTGTGAACTAGCCCTAAGGCCCCATTCACACGTAGCGACATACCTTTTGCAGCGGCCGGGATAGCGCGACTTTCGGGGCGACGGTACCGCGACCTTCTCCGTCGGGCTCCATTAAAAAAAAAGCAAAATCCCTCACACATATTACTATCACTATATCTCTCCCCTTCTTCTCCATCACTTCTACACTACAGAAGTGAAGGAGAAGAAGGGGAGTGATATACTGACTGATTGTCACAGCACAGTACCTGTCTGAAGGCTGCAGCTCTCCCTCTCTGTCAGATTTGATTTCCGTCAGGGATCGCCTCAGGTTGCCTGGGCTGCACTCGACTTTGGGACCTGCCTCATCCACCTCACGGCCACACCTCCCTCGCTACGTCCTCTGCGTCCTCTGGCCGGCTCTCCCGAGTCCCTCTTTCCCGAGTTCTCAGTGGTAGCGTGATAATGCTGCGGCACCGCTGGCTCCTCAGATCGGCGATGGCCGCATGAGAAAGCCGCGGCACAGGACACGTAATAATCTTTAGCCGCACTAAAAAATCTTCGGGCCGCGGCGCCCCCCCCAACTGGCGGAATACCAGTATCCTGGCTGCGCCCCCACCCAGCCTGCACCCGAGGCCAATGCCTCACTCGCCTCGCCCTTCCTACGGCCCTGGCCCTCACGGGCAGGGCCCTCCTTAGCATCTTGTCTTGATTTGTGATTGTAATGTCTTCCTTATATTGTAAAGCGCTGCACAAACTGTTGGCGCTATATAAATCCTGTATAATAATAATAATACAGGGTGTGTGAGGTAAGCATATGACAGACGAGTAAAAATTATAATGGTTATATAGTCATGCATAGCATACACTATAAAAAGTATTGCACCCAAACCTATCCACTACATTTGTGATGTGAAATAAAGTGACAGAGGAAAAAACAACTTGCTTTTGCAACTATAAAATCTATAAATAATATTTAAAAAAAATGAAGAATAGTTATGATAAATACACATAATTATGCCTATATTTTCAAAATACAGTACAATTATTGCTCAGAATACTCATTCAGCAACCAATACAGCAAATCAATGAGCACTTGTTGCATCTTATAAATTATAACAACATGATAATCATACTAGAATCGGGAGAATTTGGCCATTGCAAATGTTTGTTTCTCCTGAACATTTCTGATGTGCAGAGAATTACCCAGTTTGGTGATCCCTGTATATTGTATGATTTCCCATAGATTGGGCAAGTCTTCTGGAAGATATTAAGCCCCCATTTACACCTGAGCCTTTTGTTGCAGGATTCCTAAAGCTTAAAGGAGAACTATGGGGTTAAGTCTTTTCCCCATAGTTCTCCGAAGGGTAACGGGAGGACACAAACTAGCGTCCTCCCGTCACCCTAAGCTCAGTATATAGGGAGCAACAGCCCCCCTTTATACTGAGACGCTGACGCGGATGCCGACAATTATGTCTGGATCCGCTCAGCTTCGTGAGTGACAGCTGGTTCTGCCTATCTAGAAGCAGAGCCAGCTGTACCCTCCCCCGTCCGTTCCGCCAGTCAGCGCTGGAGGATCGGAGCGGGGAGGGGGGAATCCAGCCCCACCCCTGTCATGGCAGAGAGCTGTGACAGGATCGAGAAGTGAGCGAACGCCGGTATGTGTTCACTCACCTCCCGATCTACTGAGCCGACCTGTGACAGTCTCATCAACAGTCTGTCATAGGTCGGCTAGAACTGTGAGGTGAGTGAAAAGCACTCGCCTCATAGTTCTCCTTTAACAAGGCTTAAGATGAAGACTTCTATTATTCTGCACCTGTACTACACCTCTAAATCACCTGGCTACACTCTTAGTTGTAAATGTGACCTTATGATTCTTGTTATACCTCCACTGTCTGGCATGATAACCTCACTCCTAGTGTCATCTGCTTGTGGCTGGCATGATGTGTACTCCCTGGTGTCTTGTGGCCTTTATTCCCATATGACTGGACTTCTACTGTTTTTTGTGCTTCTATACCCCTGACAAGTTTATTTGGCCATCGTTTCTCTGGTGTAGTGTTTTTGTGTTCTAGACTGCTTGCTTTTATAATTACTTGATAAGGAGACATCAAAGCATTTGCAGCCATTTGGCAGTAGGATGTCCAGAAATTGGAGATCTGTATGAATACTGATTTTCACATTTACATTTCTTGTTCAATGTTTTTATTAGTTTTCATAATAAAGGATACAGCCTAGCAAACAACAACCAGCATAAAGGTGTGCAATGGGGCATAGGCATCTAGTATTACAATAGTCATGGTGCAATGATCGGACACAACAATAAAAAAATATAACCAAAGAGCACATTAGAGTGTGGTAGAGTGTAACGAATTACAAAATGTACTTGATCAAACCATATTTGTTATAGGGAAGCAAAGGAAAGAGAAAGAAAAGAATAGAAGATACATTAACTAAAAAGCCAGAAAAGTAGGAGTCCCCAGGCCCAGTTAAGGCTTGCAAAATAATTCACATTTTTAATCACATTACGGCGATTGCCACTCATCATTTTTAGCTGTAGAGGTTGCAGATACAAAGCACAGGCCACTATTATGTGATCTCTAATAGAGTAGTAATCAATCATTATGCTAGCCATGAGTGACTTTTGTAACTTCAGATCATCTGATGT
>NW_017307264.1:412391-468229 GCF_000935625.1 Nanorana parkeri | reverse complement strand
AAAGTCTATAGGTAACAAAAACAAACATTCTATTTTGTTGTAACTGTTATGAGCACATCAAAGACTTATCCTTTGATCTTCTCATATGCCTGCTCCTGCAAACCCATACATGTTTTTTTTTTAAATTTAAATAAAGGTATTTTCTCTAATATTATTTACATTTTGAAATAATGAACCACATTTTAGTCCTAATTAACAGGACACTATCTGCAAGGAGTTTTATGCCCTCCCTGTCCTTGCCTGGGTTTACGCCTGGTACTCCGGTTTCCTCCTACACTCCAAAGACATGTTGGAAGGTTCATTGGCTCCTGTCTAAAATGGCCCTCATTTGTATGCATGTGAGATAGGGACCTTAGACTGTAAGCTCCTTGAGGGCAGGGACAGATGTGAATGGTTACTGTGCAAAGCGCTGAATAAATTGATGGCGTATATAAATACCAATAATAAATAACTGTAACTATTGTATTCCCAACTTCTCTACCTTAGCTAGATTTTTCCCCAACTATTTGTTTGCAGACTTTTTCTGTTTTATTTTTGTTCATTTCATTTGTTTATTTTTGTAGCATTGCCATAAAATTAGTACTATGTGGCCCGCAGCCAGCTAACAAGTCAGGTGCACAGTCACAGACCGCATACCTGACTTGCGTGAGCAGCTACACGGTCTGCATCTCTGTCAGATGTAGAATGCATAGCTGCTTCCGACTGTGCGCTCAGTTCCTTTTAGCCGGAGATCTGAGCTCCGGCCGAAAGGATGGATTAGTAAAATCTGCACCAGACCTTACTAATCACCACTGGATTACCAGGGAATGATGTGCCTAAACAGGGGTAGCATATTATTTTTTGTGGGGGTGTGTGGAACAGGAGGGAGCATGTTATTTTGGGGGAACAGGGGGGAGCATATTATTTTGTGCGGGGCCCGGAGAACAGGGGGAGCATATTATTTTGTGGGGGGGTGAGGAACAGGGGGAGCATATTATTTTTTGTGTGGTGCAGAGAACAGGGGGAGCATGTTATCTTGTGTGGGGGGGCGGGGAACGGGGGGAGCATATTATTTTGTGCGGGGGGGCTCGGAACAGGGGGAGCAAATTCACACCTGTATGTTTAGGTGCGATTAGGCATTTCTGCATCAGGAACTTGTGTTTTTCTGTAGCAGGAATCCCTAATGTGGTGTTTACATACGGCAGCTGTATCCCATTCAAGTAAATGATTAGGTGACAGCCGCTGCATGTAAACACCTGCACACTGCATGTAAACGCCACATTAGGGATTCCTGCTGACAAAGTTCCTGACAAAGTTTTCATGTCATTATAAATGTGACAATTTACTATAAAATGTATGTAGTTTTTATGTAAACTAACACTAGTTATTTAAACCTACTACTGGGCAGTGCGTGCAAACAATTTTTATGGCAATACTGCTAACAAAGTCCTACTCCAAAATTATTTTTTTAAATTGCTCTGGTCTACAGGGCATACACAAGAGCTAAAATGGTTACTATACATTGAAACTAACCATACAAATGTATTACTAAAGTCACACAAAGTTGTTATAAAAAAAAAGAAAATAAACAATCTCTATAACTGGTGTCACAGTACCACCTAGTGCTAGTTATACATTATAACACTAATGAGATCACTAACAGGGTTATTCACAAAGCTGCCAAAGGCAGCCGAGTAAATAACCAAGCCGAAGGGAACAGAGCCGAACGAGGTATGGTTATTCACTCCCGCTCGGTACGGCTGATTTCAGTTGTTATTCATTGGCCGGGACATGCTAGAAGACTCTGGCAGGTGCCAGCCAACAGGAGACAGTTGGGCGGGGCTAGCCGTGATGTCACCACTAGCTCTGCCCAATTGTGTGGTTTTTTTTGCCCTGCATCTGTCAGAGGCTTCATTATGTTGAATAAATACCACCAAAAGAAAGCTCTATCTGTCCCCAAAAAAGGGTATAAAATTCATTTCAGTACAGCGCTGCATGACGGAATAAATGTCAGTCAAAGTACCGCAGCGCTGAATACTGAAAAATGGCCTGGATGGGAAGGGGGTTTAACACCGCGGATGTCAACTGGTTAAAATATATGTATTAATTTTTTTCATTTTCTTATTTTTAAAAAAAAAAAATTTAAATAATTTTTCAACTTTTTTTTCACTTATTTTCTATTCTGCTCGGTACCTCGGAGATAGTGAGCAGAATAGGCGAGCCAAATGCCGCTCGGTGGCATTCAGCTATTCACTCACTGCTGTGCAAGAGAATAGGAGATAGGGGCTAACGGCAGCGAGTGAGCTGCTGGAGCTTCGGCTCAGCCGATCCAGATGCTGGATCGGCTGAGTCGAAGTCCCTCAGCACTTCGGCTCAGCCAAACATGCAGAGCATGTTCAGCTGACCAAAGGCAGCCGATGTGCAGCTGAAATCAGCCGTACAGAGCTGGAGTGAATAGCCGAACATTGTGCTGCTCTGTTCACTTCCGCTCGGTCACTCACTCGGCAGCCATTGGCAGTAAAGTGAATAACCCCAAAATTTTAAGCCTGACCTGATTATTACTATTTTGCTAGCTGTCTAAGAATAGTTTTGGATTTTATCCTTATATAGGATTTTTTAAAATGCCCATGAATCAGTGTGCTGTAACATTCTGGGATCAATTCACTAAGCATGCTATGTGCACTTTACTGTGCGTTACTTCCATCATCTGTGTACAAATATCACAATAGCAAGTTTACAACAGAGATGATCTCACCCTAATGATACAAATGTTACTTCTATATCTGTAGCATTTCTTAAAAATGTATGCACAGGTCAGTTAACCACTTCAGGACGGCAGTACTTATATAAACAGTGCTGTCCTGAAGTGGTTACACCAAGAGTATGTCCTTTTCCTCTGACTGTCAGCTTTAAAGCAGAGCTCTGGGGTAAATTATTCTAAGCGTGTTGCAGTGGAGCTACCCCCACACTGCAAGGATTAAGTGTTAGGTTTGTCTAGGTTCAAAAATAGCAAAGTTATACTGACCCGATCCTCCACACCGACTTGCTCTTAGACCAGTGCCTTCTGCCTCACTACCCCAATGATGCAGCGGTCTAAGGTTCAGTGAGTCACCACGTTCTATACAGAGTGTATAGAAGGTGACAAAGCTGGTGGGACATTCCATTGCAAGGGAAGAGGAGATAGTTAGAAGGGACTGGTCTAAGAGCAAGCTGGCTCTTAGAATTGGGTGAGTATAGCTTTGTTATTTTTCAGCTTAGATAAACTTAACGCTTAATCCTTGCAGTGTGGGGGTAGCTCCACTGCAACAGGTTTAGAATAATTTACCCCAGAGCTCTGCTTTAACATACTCTAGAGCCACCTGATCACTTGAATGCAGCTTCACAGTGTGCCAACTCACCCACCCTCCGCCACTATCCCGGCTGCCACTATATCCAGTGCAGGGCTGGCAGTGGCATGACCGGGTTCGGCAGCTGGATTACAGGGAGATCAGGACACATCTAGTGGCTGGTCTCCCCTCCGATCATTTTGTCACTTCTTGTTTTAAGCTGTTATGTATCTGGCTGCTGTGGCTTCATCAGCTTTTTTGGGTCCATAGATGACACAAGGGGTCTAATCAGGAGTTCCTGATGCAACTATGCTTCACCCTAAAACATGGTCTAAAAGGTAAACTTAGCCTTTAAGGTTTGACATGTTTGGTATCCATGTACCCAACACAACCTATCTTTTATATTTTACTAAAACTTGGGCATAATATTCTGTTTGTGTGCACTAAAATTAATGTAAATATGATTTTTAGCTAAAAATATTGATTTGATAAAAAAATTTGTGCAAAGATCATGCGATTAAAAAAATTGCAACTAGCCTTTTTTATTACAGAGTCTCTGCTTTCAAAACATATATCACTGTTTGGCGATTTTAAGCAGTTTCCCAGCCAAAAATCAAATTTTAATATGTGTGTACAAAAATTAATAAAATGCTACAAATACGAAGGGGTTAAAGAATATCTCTCAGGTTATCACTTGTTACACAATCACAATTAATTAGCCCTAATCAACAGGAATAAGTAGGTTTTAAGAAGAAGTTTTATTTAAACAAAATATTTTATTTAATAAACTACTGTATTCTCAACTTCTCTACCACATCAAGCATTTTCCCCAACTATTTGTATGCTGACTTTTCTTATTTTGTTTTTGTTTATTTTGTAGCATTGTCATAAAAAAATGCACATGTGTAAAAAATCCCTTTCTTTTGTTTGTAAATACATCCAAAGATAATTTTAGTGTCCTTATAAATGGGACATAAATGGGATAGTTTTTCCTGTAAATAACACTAGTTATTTAATCTTACCACTGGTCAAACAAAAATAAAAACCAAAAAATATTTTGATGACAATATTGCGAAGTCTTCCTCCAAAATAATAATAAAAATAATAAAAATGACTCTGGTCTATAGTGCAAGAACTAAAGTGGTTAATACATATTGAAAACTAACCATACAAATATATTACTAAAGATTACGAAACATTAGGTTAACAAATTTGTTACCGTATACACTCGAGTATAAGCCGTCCCGAATATAAGCCGAGGTACCTAATTTTAGCCAAAAAAACTGGGAAAAAGTATTGACCCGAATATAAGCCGAGGGTGGGAAATGAGGCAGCTACTGGTAGATAGATACCATTAAAATACATTAATATTTATTTAAAAGAAAAATAACCTAGCTCTGTAAGTGGAAAAGGGGGTACAGGGCTACATATCATGTACTACGGATCATTTAACCCATTCATATTAGCAGAGGATAATTGTAAATCTATTGTTCAGTGCACTCTATATGTAGTATATAGTACATGTACATATAGAGTGCCTGCAACAATACATTTACAATGATCCTCTGCTAACATGAATGGGTTAAATGATCCATAGTACAGGGCTACATACAGATCATTTAATACATTCATGTTAGTATAATTGTAAATGTATTGTCTGCACTGTATTAGCAGTATATACTCTATATAGAGTATATACTGCTAATACAGTGCAGACAATACATATATAATTGCTTAATTAATCTCTCTCTCTACCCCCCCCCCCTCCCTCCCCTCCCCTCACTCACTGTGTGCCGGTGATCGGATCATCACGTCACGGAGAGAGCAGGGACGAGTCAGCGGCGCGCTGATCAGACGAGAGGAGCTCCAGGTGGGGTCCTAATTTAGCTGGCTCAGAGGTGCCTGCCCGCTAAATTACAACCCCACCTGGAGCTCCTCTCGCCTGATCAGCGCGCCGCTGACTCGTCCCTGCTCCCCTGCCTGACTGGCCGCTGCGGGGGGGTTTTTCTTCTTCTTACTTACCTCGCCGAGCGTCGCTGCTGCTGCGGTGTGCGGCGCTCCGAGCGGGGTCATCTGGCAGTCTCCGGCCACCTAAATTAGGACCCGGAGACTGCCAGATGACCCCGCTCGGAGCGCCGCACACCGAGCAGCAGTGACGCGACGCTCGGCGAGGTAAGTAAGAAGACGCGCTGGCGCTGACTCGAGTATAAGCCGAGGGGGGCACTTTTCACCCACAAAAATGGGCTGAAAATCTCGGCTTATACTCGAGTATATACGGTATTAAAAAAAAGAAATAGAAAACACACCAACTCTATAACTGGTGCCACAGCACCACCTAGTGCTAGTTATACATTATAACACTAATGAGATCACTAACAGGGTAGTTCATAAAAGGGTGAAGAGTTTGGAGAAGACAGGAGAAGTAAACAATCTAGGACAGGGGTAGCCAAACTACGGCCCTCCAGCTGTGGTGACACTACAAATCCCATGGTGCATCTCTCTCCGGCAATCATGTCTGTGGCTGTGAGAATTTGTAGTTCCACCACACCTGGAGGGCCGTAGTTTGGCTACCCCTGATCTAGGACAACATAGCTGAACTGGAAAGTGAGCTGAATTGGAAAATTATTTCAAATCAGCTGTTTTGTCTCTAGATTGTTCACTTCTCCAAACTCTTCACCCTTTTGTGAATAATCTTGTAAATGTCCTGAACAGAACCTGTTTGTTCTAAAACTAAATTTTAAGCATGACCTGATTATTACTATTTTGCTAGATGTCTAAGAATAGTTATGGATTTTAAACATTTATCCTTAAAAATATTTGAAAACACTATAGGTGTTCCCAGGATTTCTTGAAATGCACATGAATCAGTGTGCAGTAACATACTGGGATCAATTCGCAAAGCAAGACATGTGCACTTTACTGTGCCATACTTTCATCATCTGTGTAAAAATATCGCAATAGCAAATTTTAAAAAGAGATTATGTCACCCTGCTGATACAAATGTTGCTTGTGTAACTGTAGAATTCCTTAAAGGAGAATTATGGGGAGAGTGAAATACATTCATCCCCAAAATCAGAAAATACAGACTAATAATATAAATGAATGACTCATGAGAAATACAAACTTTCAGTTGTTAAAGTGGATCAAAACTGTAGCTGAATAAAATGTACTTTGTTGAATATTTTTTTAGGAATTATTTATGAATTATGAACAAATATATTTTTATTTATTCATTCAATTTATTGGCAATTGATACAGGCTCCACTACTCTTCCTTTCCTGAAGACGCAACAGGAAATGAGAGGACGTTTCCCCACAGTGAATGGAATTCTCATCTTGTAGGGTTTCCCATCACATTCTGTCTCAGTAATTAACAGTCACCAGTACAAACAGAGAAGGTGACTCTCCACATTGGAAACACGGGACAGCAATACAAACCTGATAGGGAATGTAACTCTTCCCCACACTGTCCGAACCGGGGAAAAAAATGCCTTTACATATTCTTGATGGCTGTAAAAAACTCTGCATTTTTATCTTTAGATTTTTTCTTCTTTTTTTTATAACATTTTTTATTATTTTTCTTTTTTTTAAATGTATTAAAATGATTTTTTAACATTTGTAAAAAAAAATTCTTAACTTTTTTTTTTAATTCTGCTCGCTACCTCAGAGGTAGCGAACAGAATAGCCGAGCCGAATGCTATTCGGCTATTCACTCACTGCCGTGTGGCCCCTATGTGAATAGGGGCGAACGGCAGAGAGTGAACTGCCGGAACTTCGGCTCAGCTGATCCAGATGTTGGATCGGCTGAGTCGAACTGCTTCTGCACTTCGGCTCTGCCAAACATGCAGAGTATGTTCATCTGACCGAAGGCAGCTGATTTTAGCCGATGTATGTAGCCATACAGAGCCGAAGTGAATAGCCGAACGCCGTTTGGCTCAATTCACTTTGGCTCGGTTATTCACTCAGCTGCCTTAGGCAGCTTTGTGAATAACCCTCTCAGTCTTTAATAGCCCAACCATAAAAAGTCCTCTAGGACCAATATTATTGTCTATTGAAAGATGTTAAACATAAAATGATATTCTAGTTGTATTATAGCTGCTTAACTCTGCTATATAACTCTATTGACTCCACGTCATGAAATAGGAGCAGCTGAGAGGGGAAGAATTGCAGAGGGGAATAACAAAGTCATGGTCTGTAGCCACAGTACAATTTACAGGTGCTACAGGAAGAACATATCTGCTTGACAAGAATGCATATTCGTCATTGGTCTTTATGTATATCGCTTTATTTCAGGAATGATGCCCTTTTCTGTTTACAGGAGCTATGTATAGTATCAGAGATGTGACACAACTCTTAACCTGTGGCTATAACAGAGGTGGGGCTTTTCAGACTGCTGAAAGATTAGCTATTTAGCCTTAATAATGGTTTACGGCGAAAAAGGATGATTTAGGTGGCGTCACTCAACAGCCTTTAAACACAAACCAGTATAACCAGTCTGAACATTTGTGTGAATATATGAACTCTTAAACTGTTTATTATTATTATTATTATTATTATACAGTATTTATGTAGCACAGCAGGGATTAGCTGATTGAAGTAGATGTATAGTTTTTAAGAGGAGGTGAAATAGACTTCCCTGAAGAGGCCATTTTTCATGGATTGCTTAAAGGCAGACAGATTAGGAGATAGCCGGATAGGTTGTGGTAGGAAGTTCCAGAGGATGGGAAAGGCTCTGGAAAAGTCCTGGAGGTGAGCATTAGGGACCTAGACAGCAGGAGGTCTTGGGAGGAGCAGAGAGGACAGTTTACGTGATATATTAAAATGGAGTTGGAGACGTAGCCGGGGGCAGAGTTGTAGATGGCTTTGTATGTTGTTGTTAGTAATGGAAGACAGTGGAGGGATTGGCAGAGGGGGGTAGCGGCCACTGAGCAGTTGGTAAGGTGGATGAGTCTGGCAGCATGATAGACTGAAGGGAGGATAGCCTGTTTAGAGGTAGGTCAACAAGAAGGGAGTTGCAGTAGTAGATGATGAGAGAATGAATTGGTAGCTTTGTGGTGTCATTTGTTAAAAAGGGATGAAGTTTGGAAGGTTTAGTTTTGGATACGGTGTGGAAGGATTCGAACCCCTGTCTGGTTTTTACTGATATCCGGGGCTCTACTCCAAAAATATGCTGGTAGGTTAATGGACTCCTCCCAAAATTGACCATAATATGTGTGTATGTATGTGAGTTACAAGAACATAAGTTTCCCAGCACATTTACCAGCCAGTCTGCAAACCGATTACACAGTCTAACTATTAGTGTTAAAACAGAGGTTTTGGTTGCACAACATTTGCAAAATATGTGGAAGCCACACTGCCTCATTAAGGCCCCTCTGTATAGTGTGGTCCTAACTCTAATCTATGAGAGATTGCACCTTGGAGCATAAATAGCAAAGGATAAATTGGGGGCAGGTTCACCAGGAGATAGACCATTCTTCCTTAAAGGTAAAGGGACACAGCAGACACCCCGCACATCACAACGGCAGCTGAAGCCTCCAGCGGGTCCCCACACCAAATCCAACAAGTGAAACAAATGACAAACAAACTCATTAATTCATAACTAGCTTTAAAATAAAGTGCACATGAAAAGGCTTTACACAGTACAAAAGCAAAAAATTCCCAGTACACTCACCAGCCATTATGCAAGCATGTCCTTACTCTAATCTATGAGAGCCTCCATCTTGAAGCATATATAACAAAGGATGCTCCAAGATGGAGGCTCTCATAGATTAGACTTAGGTTAGAGTTAGGACCACACTACACAAAGTAGCATTGACGAGGCAGTGTGGCTTCCACATATTTTGCAAAAGTTGTGCAACTAGAACCTCTGTTTTTAACCCTAATAGTTAGACAGTGTCATTGGTTTGCAGGCTGACTGGTGAGTGTGCTGGGAAATGTTTGCTTTTGTACTTTGTAAAGCCCTTCCATGTGCTCCTTACTTTAAAGCTTGTTATGAATTGATGAGTGTGTTTGCCATTTGTTTCACTTGTGAGATAGGGACCTAAGGCCTGGTTCACACTAAGGGGTCTTTTCACGAAGCTGCCGAAGGATCTAGCCGTAGCTTCGGCCGATCCTTCGGCTAGCTTCGGCCCCAGGACCCCTTCGGTTCAGTAGAACCGAAGGGCTGCTGTACGGGCTATTTACTATAGTCCGTACAGCTCCTGAAGGTGGCCGAGCGGCTCAGACATCGTGTCAGAATAAAGAAAAAAAAAAGAAAAATCAGTGTTTCTCTCCTGGGCGGCCGGTAGCGGGAGGCTTCCGGAGCGCCCGGGAGAGTTTTTTTTTCTTTTTTCTTTTTTTGACGGCAGCAGAGCCACCGGACAATAGGAAACTATTGGGCGGAGTTAGCTGTCACTGCTAGCTCCGCACAATCGTTTTCTATTTACTTTTTTAACTATTTTTCTGTTCTGCTCGGTCCCTCTGAGGGACCGAGCAGAACAGCCGAGTCAAATCCTGCTCAGCAGCATTCGGCTATTCACTCACTGCTCTTCGGCATCTATAAGAATAGACCGAACAGCAGTGAGAAGCCTGCTGGAGGTTCGGCTCAGCCGATCCAGATGGATCGGCTGAGTCGAACTCCTTCTGCACTTCGGATCGGCAGAACATGCTGGGCATGTTCGGCCGACCCGAAGCCATGCAAAGCAAGCCGATGTACGGCTGATTTCAGCCGATGTACGGCTGAAATCAGCCATACAAGCCTGAAGTGAATAGCAGAACAGTGTTCGGCTCACTTCACTTCAGGTCGGTCATTCACTCGGCTGCGTTTGGCAGCTTAGTGAATAGACCCCTAAGTGTATTGTTGCACCTGAATAAACGCGACAAAATGCTTCTCACAAAAAATCCCATTCATTCCTATGGCTCCTGTTTTGTCGCAATAAGCAAAACCCCTTTTGCTGGAAAAAGTACATGAGCTTCTTTTTGGCAGATTACAGCTTGTTTTGTCCCTAATAGAGTCAATAGGAAAATCATTTGTGTGCGTTTTTGCTCGTGTTTATGCACATTTGCCCATTTACATCAATGTGTCACAATGTACTCGCAAAAATGTGTGATTTAATGCATGAAAACACTGTTGCCTAGGTGTGACTGGAGCCTTAGGGTTCCTTGAGGGCAGGGACTGATGTGAATGTGCAGTATGTAAAGCACTGTGTAAAACCGAAGGCACTATACATACATACTAATAATAAATAAATATTTAAGAGATTTTATCCTTAAACCTTGGGAAAATCTGCTATAGTGACATGGGGATTCAAACCTTCTCCTACGCTACTAAAATGTACAGTTTTTTTTCTGTCTTTCTGTCTGTATCATTGCTAGAGATTACTACTCACTTCCTGTCTGATGAGGCTGTTGTCACCTTGGCAGGATGTGAGGTGATCCTCGGAGAACAGTAAAAACCCTCAAACTCTCAAACTTTTTTCAATAATGAATCCAGATCACACAAATAAACATTGCACAGCAAAGTATTTCTTATTTTGCTCAAGCACTTACAGTCATCATGTTTCCGAACTGTTCCAACTCTCTCAGCTCAGCTTCCCTGAACTGCCTGTCTGTCCAGTACAAGATCACAAGGGACAGCACAGTCATCAGCAGCTGTCAATCTACTAGCTTGGAGAGGGGAAATGGGGAGCCTTGGACTGGCTTGCCTTGCTGTGCCTATGTGTTAGTGGTGACACACACGCCTGACTAGCACACGCAGGGGTGGCTCCATAGAACCCGTCACCCACCTATGGAGTCCCACCTACGGAGTGCATTAGTAGCACTTTGTCACATCACCAGTGCTCGAATGCCTGAAAAAGTGCGCAAAAACATGGCAAAAAAGCTCCATAATTGTCTGAAAACACTCATGCTCTAGTTTGAATGGGGCTAATAGCTGCCCCGCTCCTTGCCTGCCTCTGTTCAGATGAGGCCATATAGAGTGTCAG
Source organism: Nanorana parkeri (assembly GCF_000935625.1). Taxonomy (NCBI): domain Eukaryota; kingdom Metazoa; phylum Chordata; class Amphibia; order Anura; family Dicroglossidae; genus Nanorana; species Nanorana parkeri. Next base: position 456,964 of record NW_017307264.1, on the reverse strand, counting down.
TTAGTTAGAGAGAGTCAAAAGGGGAAAGCTTCAAGTGTGCTATTTCCATAGGTAACCTGCTAAATCAGTGCCAAAAGCCCACCCGCTTTAAATGTTTATAAGTAAAATAAAGATTGTATGTCAATAATAAACAAATATACACACATAAACAATAAAATTAGAGATTAGTTTTAAAAAAATGCCTTTTCCAAATGAAATAGAGCAAGATGTACAATAGAACACCCTCTTCTTCTCACAGTGGAACTATTGAGAAGTGTCAATGTACAGATCAGATGGTGGGCTGGTAGCTGTAAGTCCTCACAAAACAGTAAATGTTGGAAGGTTCAGTCACTCACTTATATATTACACAGAGACTTTCTATTTCAGCAATAACTGCTAGGATTCAGCATGACTGAAATTATAATGTGAGGGATTCTTTATTGAATAGTTTCCACGGTATTTAAAATGTATGAGGCAAAACAAAAACATACAGGGCAAAATGTATCAAAACTGGAGCAGACATAAACTGGAGCAGTTGTGCACGGCAACCAATCAGCTTCTCTTTTCAGTTTGGTCAGTTAAGATTTGAAAATGAAACAGAGATGCTGATTGGTTGCCATGCACAGCTGCTCCAGTTTTTGTCTGCTCCAGTTTTGATACATTCCTCTCACTCAGTATATCTCTGCAGTTCATACACGTTTCCCCATGTGTTATCCTTTAAATACAATGCAAGTACAGAAACATAACTGCTGATCTGCCAAGAATACAGTGTGCTCCTAATTTTCTGTTTGGTTGACAACACATTATCTCTGGAATCCCAAGCAGCATTGTCAGCCATGCCTGCTGGACTACAGAACTCTGTCTTTCCCCTTTCCCTCTCTGTCTCTCTCCACATGCATACATATATTTATTTTTTTCAGCAACTAAGTGCTGCTGCCTTGACCCTTAGAGCCTGGCCACACTTGTGTAGGGATAGGGCTCTTAGATTATGTAGTTCAGGGGGTATGCCTACGTCAATAGAAACAGTCCTCGCAGATGCAAGATTCTTACAAACTCAATAATGATGCTACAGGGAGGGGGAAAAACTGCTACATGCTACAAAAACAAAGTAAAAGAAAAAAAAATGCTGTGTAATGCTCTAGAGCAGGGGTAGGCAAACTCCAGTCCTCTAGCTGTGATGCAACTGCAAGTCCTATGAGGCATCACAAGACTGACAGCTACAGGCAGGACTCCCAGAGGCAGATTCTTGATGGGTTTTGTAGCTGCACCACAGCTGGAGGGCCGGAGTTTGCCTACCCGTGGTCTAGAGAGAGGTTTGGAGGTGATTTGGAGTCATGTCTAGGCCAATCCTTTAGGGCAGGCCTAATGATATTTATGTCTTTGAAAGTACTAATATCATTTTCACATTCACCAAACAGGTATAGATGGGTTGTTCATCCAAGTGGCCTGTCTTTTTAATATTATCACCTTTGTGCTTCTGTACCTGAAATGTAAAAATAAGCTAGACCTGAAAATACTATAGAAAGGTATATTATAAACACTAATAAAAATAAAAACTTTAGGCTTTAAGATTCAGCCTTCTCTGTTTAAAACGAAATTCAAAAATATGCAAACAAGAGTCCTGTTCTTTTCATTTCTCTTACACATGATTGGATTTGTGAAGTGAACAAAAAGCTTCAACCTATTGACCAAGCTAAGTGAACATTCATTTTAGCTGATCAACACAGCTGATTTGGAAAAATTCTCCAATTCAGCTCACTTTCCATTTCAGCTATGTTGTCTTAGATTGTTCACTTCTCCTGTCTTCTCCAAACTCTTCACCCATTTGAGAATAACCACCTTAGTGTCCCGACTCAAGTACACAGAAGGTAATGGGTAGCTTGCTTGGCACTTTGCCCTGTTGCAAGAAGTCTTGTATTTTTTGCACATGATATAATGAGTTCTGTGAATGGACAAAGGAGATCACATGGGGGAAGTAAACCACCTGATCTCCCTCATCCATTCACAGAACATATTGAGGGGAAATCCCCCTTATCAAAACTGGAGCAGACAGAATCTGGAGCAGTTGGCCTCAGTAACCAATCAGCCTCTCTTCAGTTTGTTCATTTAAGATTTGAAAATGAAAGAAAGAAGCTGATCTGGTTGCTGTGGGCAACTGTTCCAGACTCTGTCTGACGAATTCCCTAACTTGTGTTTTGTTTAAAAAATACAAGCCATTTTGTGAATGTCCAAAGTGCGAACAACCCACTGTCTTCCCCGTAGAGCTGGGCCTGTAACTTTCGACACTGAAAGTTTGGTGCTTACAGAAGGGTTGGGGGTGCAATAAAATGATTGTTTTACCTAATGCAGCAGCCAGCCATAGATGGGACACCTAGCTTTAGTGGTAAGATACAGACCAAATATGGACTTCTGCTTTAAGCACAGTTGTCAATGTTCCAGCCTCACCCAGAGGGACCCTAATATGGCACAACATTGGATGCCTTGGTTTTTTCTGTTGCAGAATTTATTTCAATTTATGTCACGTACAGATTTGTCATTGTTTTGTGTCTACATCTATTTGTGTACAAATGAAATGCGTGTTTATGTTACCCTTCAAGTTCAGTCAATTATGTGTTTTGCATCATGACCTACATACCATTCAGAAACCTTTGGCTGAATTTTTACTTTGTGTTCTTGTTTATCAACTTTATGCTTGTTGCTGTACTAAAGTTGCTAAGTATCCCTGACAAACAATGTTTCAGCTTTATATTATTTTATTTCCAGGTAGATAATATCAAGAGATTTTTCACTAGTTATCTGTAATAGATATCGGAAACTTGCCATCTCTTAGACCAGTTGATATTAGGGTTACCATTTAAATGGAATTTAACCTGCCTCCTATGTAAGAATAAAAGTTATGCAGTATATGTAAAGGCAAAACTTTTTTTCTTTTTAGTTTTGGATAGAGTAAGGAGGGATTAGAACCTATGGCAGGTTTTTATTGCCGTCTATGCCCTAGTTAGGGAAATTCACCCCTCTATTAGTCCTGGTTTCAATTGTCACCGAGACAGGAAGTATGGACAAATTCTACATTTAAACCTCGTCTATGGTCAAAGGAAAAATCTACCCTTGCAGTGGGACTACTCTGCAAGGGTTAACTGCTCCTTTTGGTCTAAGGGCTGGTGTAAAGCAGATCTACTTACCTGATCACTGTTCCCCTGCTGGTCAGTGCTCTCCTCTTCTCCCCCTCCGCTCCTGTTGGACTGTCCCTCGGCGTCCTCACTGACGTCATCATGTTGAATGCAGGTTCCATAGACCTGCATTAGATGTGATGACGTCAGTTATTCTTAGACTTCTGGAGCAAAGGAGAGAAGAGGCTTCAGGGACTGGTCTAGCAGCCTGGGGGAGCCAGGGGAATTGAGTATCAGATGAGTAAATCTGATTTACCCCAGCCCCTAGACATAAACCAGAACCTAACCCTTGTAGTGCAGGTGCAGTCTCACTGCAAGGGTAGTTTTTTACCTGAAAGTAGGGCCTATTCCATATTGCGACAGCAGGAACCTGTGCTTCCTGCGGCCAGAATCAAAGGTGTTTGTGAATAGCCGTAATTACTTCATTAATCAGTGTATTTAAAAAAAATCTAATTTCTATGTGTTTTTTGCAATTATGCAGGTATATGGAGACATTTCTTTCATTACTTTTGACCAGGGATGAGATGGAGTTTGGATCAAACCCAGAAGGAAGCTGTTGCTGCCAGGCCAATTAGCTGTGGCTGGGGCATGCCCAGCTCCACAGTTGCATATAAACAAAAGTTTAGGATGCTGGTGACATCATTGACCTTATATGGCCACATGGTCATATTACATCAATGTCATTGACCAAATATGGCCATATAAGGTCAATGATGCCATCAACATCCTGCCCCTTTGTTTACATGGAGCTGTGCATGCCCCAGCCACAGCTGATTGCGGTGTCACTGGCAGCATGCTTCCAAGTTTCGATACTCATTTCTACTTATGAATGCAAAATTCTGATGATGACTCCATCTTCATGTGATCAAGACTGCAGGCACTGTAATGCTTTGTCTAATACTGTGACTCGTTAGCAAACTATTTTTATTATGTTCCACTCCTTTGCCAAAACATAGTTAGTGTTTCTTTGTTTATTACCACTGTTTCAGTATTACATACATTTCCATAGTGTCAGCCTCCCTGCCTGTTTGTACTGACCTTTGGGTAAGAGCACACTAGTGTCATACTTTTAGGTGCTTTTGGGGAATGAACCGGCGTTCGCTCACCTCTCGATCCTGTCACGGCTCTCTGGCGTGACAGGGGAGGGACTGGATTCCCCCCTCACCGCTCCGATCCTCCATCGCTGACTGGCGGAACGGATGGGGGAGGGGGCGGGTACAGCTAGCTCTGCCTCTAGATAGGCAGAGCCAGCTGTAACTCACGCAGCTGGGTGGATCCAAACATAATTGTCGGGATCCGCTTCAGCTGCGGCGTCTCAGTACAGCTTGCGGTATACTGCGGCATCTCATATTCCACGAGCTGTAGCTCACGGTATACTGAGCTTAGGGGTACGGGAGGATGCTAGTTTGTGTCCTCCCGTTACCCTAAGGAGAACTATGGGGAAAAGCCCTAACCCCATAGTTCTCCTTTAAAGAAATGCATGATTAATAATATATTAAAAAAATGCATTTCTTTAATATTTGCATTCAAGCCTGGAAAGCATTGCAATCATGATCACTCTATCACAGCTGCAAAGCTCGGGCTTCTGCACATTTTCATAGAGGCAGAGCTCGTACTGAGGTAAGGAGTTTCCTGTTAGGAGAGATGATAGAGGAATAAACATTAAAAACTCCAAAAAGGTCTTGGTGAAATGATATGACAAGCACAATTTCCTTTTAATTTGTTAATTATTAAGTTAGGAAGGTCCCCCGTCAATCATAGACACACTTAGGACTAAAATGATCTTTGTTTTTCTCTCGACAACTATAAACAACAAAAATTTAAATTTGTTCTTTCTGCAGTTGATTGATTTCAACTCGAACGTTTCTAGAAATATTATCTTACAGAATTAGTTTTTTCCCCTCTGGAAGGAGGGGGAGGCAATTTTTTTCAGTGCAAAACCTTTGTAAGGCTTGTGTACAAAGTTTTAGGTGTTTTTAGGTGAATCGTATGGCACCTGGTTAACATGCTTTTACTTTTTTAGTTGTTATTGTATTTTTTTGCTTTTAAATGATAAGTTTGCCTTTTGTAAAAATTAAATAAATGCATAATTACTAATATATAAAGAAATATGCATTTTGTTAATATTTGCATTCAAGCCTGTAAAGCATTGCAATTGTGATCACTCGATCATGGCTGCAAAGCTCAGGCTTCTGCACATTCTCTCCCAGGGGGAGCTCTATTAGGGTATGGAGTTTCAGTGAGGAAATATGGGGAAGGACAGCTGGACTTCAAACTGCATTAATGCACCTCATACAGCGTCCAGCCATCTTCACTCTAGGTAGATGCGGGAATATGAGCTATACTGCAATTAACCAGTGGGAGGACGGCTGGACTGCGTATGAGGTGATTTAATGCTGTTTGAAGTCCAGCTGTCCTTCCCCATATTTCCTCACTGAAACTCCATACCCTAATAGAGCTCCCCCTGGGAGAGAATGTGCAGAAGCCTGAGCTTTGCAGCCATGATCGAGTGATCACAATTGCAATGCTTTACAGGCTTGAATGCAAATATTAACAAAATGCATATTTCTTTATATATTAGTAATTATGCATTTATTTAATTTTTACAAAAGGCAAACTTATCATTTAAAAGCAAAAAAATACAATAACAACTAAAAAAGTAAAAGCATGTTAACCAGGTGCCATACGATTCACCTAAAAACACCTAAAACTTTGTACACAAGCCTTACAAAGGTTTTGCACTGAAAAAAATTGCCTCCCCCTCCTTCCAGAGGGGAAAAAACTAATTCTGTAAGATAATATTTCTAGAAACGTTCGAGTTGAAATCAATCAACTGCAGAAAGAACAAATTTAAATTTTTGTTGTTTATAGTTGTCGAGAGAAAAACAAAGATCATTTTAGTCCTAAGTGTGTCTATGATTGACGGGGGACCTTCCTAACTTAATAATTAACAAATTAAAAGGAAATTGTGCTTGTCATATCATTTCACCAAGACCTTTTTGGAGTTTTTAATGTTTATTCCTTTATCATTTGCTATAATACACTGTGTAGTTTGTTGGCACTATATAAGTAGTGTTAAATTGTGTTGTGCCTCCTCATTCCTGTGGTATTTCTAGCTCAGTTTTCTGCAGATCAACAATGTCACTAATTTTGTGATATATTCTTCTGGCATTCCAATTACAAAATGCAGCAGAAAATGGATGACACTGGTATCACTACTGTTCAACGGGAATCTAAGAAAAGTATTTTTTTTAAAAGCTTACCTACTGTGTTTTTTCCTAACCATAAATTATTTTTAAAACACTTGCAATGTGTCTTTGAACTTACTAGAAAAGTTGACTACGCCAGGAGAGTCAATTCCATAGCACCCCCCACCCCCTCCCTCCTTGTATGTTATAGAGGCGAAGGGGAATACTACAGAATATCCTTTGAGTGACAGCTCTCACTCTTTTGAAGTTGTTGACATCCCATTGCCCAGCAGCATTCTCAGGGCTACTGGAAGTATACACAAGGTATACTTTTTACAGTTAAACAACATGCATTTGTAAAGCGCTATATAAAGAATGTTTAATAATAATGGCTTTAAATATGATAATGTTCATATATTCCTATGGGAAGATGGTTGAAATTAATGACCTCACAACGTGGTCTCTTTAAGTTAGCCTTTTACAGTCACAATAATTTTCATTAATTTTCAAAACAAGGATTCAACAACAAGATCACCAACGCAGGGCACAGTAATGTCTAGCATAGATAGAACACACATCAATTATAGGTAAACAGATTACAATGAAGCGGTCAGCCAACCACATTGAAAGTAAGGTATCATCTAGGTGTTCCAGACAGAGGGTGGCTGTCAGCCCCCTAGAGATGCTGCATCGGGTAAGAGCACAAAAGCCAGGAACGGAAAGAGGAAAAAGATGGAAAGAATGGAGAGAGAGGAGTAGAAATTCAGTAAGAAGGCTGTAATAGAGGAATAGAGAAGCCCAATGAAAGTTAGAAGACTAAAAGGAGAGAAAACAGGAGAAAACAGCCTCCCCCCCACACCCAGAGCATAGAAAGTTAGCCTTTTTCAACCAGGGTGCCATGACACCCTGGTTGATGTCATGCCTTTCCAGCCACCAGCACCATGGAAATGAATGACTCTAATCCAGGAAGGGTGGGATTCATTCAGAAAAGGACAAACGTTCGCCTCTGTCCACACCTTCTTTGCCTCCCTCTCTCTGCCATGCTGCCACAGTAGGTCTCTGATGTGATTGGGGCTCCGATGTGAAAGAGGGGGACTCTGATATGAAAAGAGTTGAGACAAGGGGCCTCTGATGTAAAGGGTGGCTCTTAGTGTGAGGGGGGCCCTGCTGTGACAGTTGGGGGCTCCTAATTAAAAGGAGAGACTGTCTTTTGTGTGGGCTCCATTACATTTTCGACTGGTGATTTTGCATACTTTTAAAGTGTGCCATGATTGAAAAAAAAAGTTGACAAATGCTGCTTTGAATCAGATCAAATAATATCATGGTAATGTAACAATATTTTTTTAGAATAATCTCAAGATAACCTTTAAACTCATCTTCGATTACTGGTTATTATAATTAGCTGACAGAAGATAAGCTGATACCTCAAATTTTCCTGCCCCTGGTTTTACCATTATTGTTGTCAGCATTACAATCAGCCTCAACAAATATCAGACAAGCTGACCTTGCCTGTGGCAGAGATTGACATCAGAATCATGCCAGAGGCGGAAGAGGAGAGGCGGCAGGAATAAGAGGCAGCAGGGACCGATCTAGCAGCCAGGTGGGACTGAAAATCAAGTATACTTCTTTATTTTCATCCCCTAGACGGGATTGCAAGGGTTAATTTTTAACAATCCTGGATTTGAGATGAAACAGAATAAGATCATTTACAAAAGAGTAGAATATGTCCTATTAGTACAGTGAAGCTGTGTTTTTTTTCACATTGCGTTCAAGATAAATTGCAAAACTCCTGTTTTTTTAATTTCCTTTGCACACAATTTGATATTCAAAGTATAGCTAAAATTATATTTTTCTACTACTTCAGTAAATCAAACTAATATATTATGTACCTACTGCATATTAGGGTAACTAATATGGCTCATGCTTTTGATAATATACAAGTAAAAAAATGTGCTGCCAGCAACAACAAAAAAACGAAAAATTTGCTTGTACGATATATATGTACATTATAATGAGTTAAAAAAAACAAATGTATACAACATCTAAATGCACTTTTCTTGTCTGACAGCTATCAGAATTTCTTATTAAGTTTTGTTGTAGTCTTTCTTATTTACTGTACGGCTGTCCATTCTGGTCTGATGCGCTAATGCACATGTGTTAACATTAGTTATGCCATGCCTTGACATGTGTTCCATTAAGACAAGCCATTCATTTAAATGAGCTGCCAGTGCACTAGAGTGGATGAAAAATGTATCTGCACCTTTTGTTCATACACAGAGCACCACAATGCACAGTAGTGGGTTACCATGCGTTGTGGTATGCTGGCACCGCATGCACCAACAAGTGTGTTACTACAATGCAATGATGTGAATGGGCCTTAAAAAATGTTTCATATCTCCCGACTTTCTAAGCTGAAAAAAGGGGCATCTGCTAGCACTAAGTATATATGCAATGGACACACCTCTGGCACATAAAGAATACATGTGATTATTTATGGGGGGCTTCAACTATCCAGACATTAATTGGACAGATGATATTGCACGCTAAACTATGGCTTGTCAGTTCCTGAACACACTACATGATAATGATCTCATTAGATAATAATTCTCAACCAGGAAAAATACCTAATACCTGTGATATGTAATAAAACAGAGCTTATTTCTGATATGCAAATTAGAGACAACTAAGGCAATAGCGGCCACACCTTTATTCCATTTGACGTAAGATACAGAAGGGTGCCACTAAAACGATTAATTTAAATTTTAAAAAAAACATCTTCAATGAGTTGTGCTCATTACTAAGCCATATTAACGGAGACCAAATATTATTAACAAAGAACGCAGAGGAGAGGTGGGAGTGTTTTAAGGGTGTGTTAAACAACAGCATTCATCTTTGCATTCCACCAAGCAACAAATATAGGAGAACAAATGTAAACCTATGTGACTCAATGCTAGTCTTAAAAAGCAAATAAAGGAGAAAAAGCTGGACTTTAAAAAATACAAGATGTTAGCATTTAGGGGTTACAAGGAAAGCAATAGGAAATGCAAAAGTTATATAATGTATATATTAATAGTAAAAATGTATCGTTAGTACAAGTAGGTCCTATGAAGGATGATTATGGGATTTTAGTCACAAATAACATGCATGAGGCTAATGTGTTAAATACATAGCTAGAAAAGCTAAATATAAATAAATCACCAGGGCCTAAGAGCTTACACCCGTGAATCCTCAACGAGCTCAGCACAGTGATAGCCAAGACACTTTTCCTGATTTTGAAAGACTCCTTAATAACTGGAATGGCAGTGGTGGATTGACGTAAAGCAAATGTGGTCCCATTATTACAAAAAGCCTCCAAATGTTTATGAAGGAAATACAGACCAGTTAACCTATAATATTAATAGTTTGCAAGCTGTTCGAGATTTTGCAAAGGCATTTGACGCCCTTCCCTACAAACACATAATTTATAAACTAAGATCCATTGGGGTGGAGGCAAGTATGTTTACTTGGATAGGAAGCTGGCTTCAGGGTTCAGAGGGGGTGATAAATTATTTAGCCTCTGAGTCGGCTAAGGTTGCAAGTGGTTGGTCCCAGGGCTTTATCTTTGGGCCAGTGCTATTTGACTTGTTTATAAATATATATATATGTAGTTTTTAATTTTTTTATGTTATTACATACTGTAACTTTGCACAATTTCTCTATAACTCTATTTCTTTATAGAGTCTCTATAGCATTAGATTTATATTTCTCTTGCAGTGTTGTATCAAGCAGTGCCCAGTTCACCTCTGTGGAATGCAGAACACTTCTCCCCTATGTTATGGGGCTGCACCTACATAGATACAGTATGGTGAGTGAGCATTGTCACCCTAGGACAGGAAGTATGTTACTGGCAGGATCACAAGGTGAAAATAAAGAGAAAAAACACTTGAGAAAAATAATTCAGCAGCAACATATAAGGACTGGTAAGTTGCCATATATTATATTTTTGTTCTTGGGTTTGGATACACTTTACCAGCTCCTCATTTCTAAAACACCATTCTGCTTACCCATAAGACAGGGCTAACCAAAACTGATACAAAGTAAACAGGCAAAAAAGAGACATGTGAGTGGAAGTATACAGAATTAATTAATTTATAAGATACATCATTTGTACATCAATGTCATGTGTTATGTCAGCTTTTTCTTTATTAATAGAAACATGCTTACGTAGTAGAAAATAGCTGGAGTCCTTTGTTATACTTTGGTGAGGTCTATACACAGTATGGAACGTACTCATGTGCGTCAGATCTCAACAACTACAGTGGCTAAAAAATGGACACACCTTTTTGCTGTCCTGTTAGCAATGTGTGTGGGGCCACTGAATGTAAGTATTTGCTGTGAAACTGGAAGTTCCAGTGAAACTATTTAAAAATATATTAACAATGTTACCTATTTTGTTTTGCTGCAGGGTAGTTTTAATGTCACAAGAGTACAAATAATTTTCTATGAAATTCAGGTCTTTACGTGAAGCTCACCCACAATGTAGTGTATACAGTCCATAAAACCTTTCCTGGATCTATGTTACTTCATTTTCGGGATCATTGCTTTGCTTATACGCCATGTTTGTTCTGTTACTTTCTCTTTCCTTACATTTTCAGTTTCCCAAAACTTTAGATGCTCATACTCCCCAGGGTTAGACTATCTTACAGGGTTATTCACAAAAGGGTGAAGAGTTTGGAGAAGGCAGGAGAAGTGAACAATCTAGGGCAACATAGCTGTACTGGGAAGTGAGCTGAATAGGAGAATGTTTCCAAATCAGCTATGTTGTCCCAGATTGTTCACTTCTCCTGTCTTCTCCAAACTCTTCACCCTTTTGTGAATAACCCTGTTAGACTTCACTGCATGTTTGTATGGAATAAAAAAGGATTCTAATCAAAAACAAGTGAAGATGGAAATGTGGGGTCTGCAAGTTATTTGCTAAATACATATTGCAGAATAATTTGTATTTAGGACCCAGAAGGTAAAATAAAGTTTAAATAATGATGAGAGCTGCTCACAACTAAGATTAAGGAGGAAACTGGATATTCAACCTTAATTGCTTTATAGTTGTGCAGTCTTATTCATAAATATATGACCTCCTATTTTTGTTTTCCATAAATGGGAGGCAGACCTTGGCTCCTTTCCAATAGATGCATGGGATGAAATTCTCCAGCCCGTACAAAGGGTATCCCCCTAACATAAATTAACACAACTTTTTATCCTTCACAGACTATATCGTACCCCGAGCTTCTCTATAGATTTGGCATATAAGCTGATTCCTGTTGTAACAGATGCCGTCATCCACATGGGAACCTTGTACATCTCCTCTGGGGGGGGTATAGCACACTCCGCCGATCGGTACAAGCGATCCAGCGGCGATATAGTCACCAGATCGCTCGCACCTGAACAGCAATGGCCTGCTTTTTACACTGATACCAAGAACACGGCTTCAGCAGCCCTGTTCTTGGTATAACCACTTCAGTGGCTGGCCGTATATGTACTGCAACCGCTGGAAGTGGTTAAATAAAATCAGATTTAAAAAAAAAATGTTATCTCCTTGACAGATAAAACATATCTGCGAGCATTGGGCTTGCAGATTACTGCGTGCACTTTTCATATTTGACACTTTAACCCCTTCATGACTGAGGCCTTTTTTTCATTTTTTGTACCCATGTTATATTCCACATTTTAGGCCTGAATTCACAAAGGGCAAGCACATTAAGGGGTCTATTCACTAAGCTGCCATAGGCAGCCGAGTGAATAACCGACCTAAAGCGAAGTGAGCCGAACGCTGTTCGGCTATTCACTTCAGGCTGGTACAGCTGATTTCAATAGCCAAAAACGATTGTGCGGAGCTAGCAATGACAGCTAACTCCACCCAACAGTTTTCTATTGGCCGGCAGTTCTGCTGCCGTGAAAAAAAAGCAAGAAAAAAAAAGCACACTAGCATTGTACCCGCCCTCTGCTGCTGTCTTGCGGGCCGCACCCCCGCACCCCCCTTGTGACGCCACTGGTCCCTGGTTAGCTGGTAACGGCTGGCTCCGCCCAGCTGTCAGAAGCAGGCTGTCGGCCAGCCAATGGCCGGCCGCTCGGCCAGCTTCGGCTTTCAGCGCAGCTCAGCCGAGCCGAGGCATATGCGTTGCCTCGTGAATAGCCCGTACAGCAGCCCTTCGGTTCTACTGAACCGAAGGGGTCCTGGGGCCGAAGCTCGGCCGAAGCTACGGCTAGATCCTTTGGCTGCTTCGTGAATAGACCCCTAAATATTTTCTGGGCTTTTTATACTTTCTAAGCCTAATATAATATAATTATTGCCAGCCCCCTTATCTAATAGGATTGGTTAAAAACTATACTTTTCTTTATTTCTATTAAATAGTAAGGGAAAAATTTGCCTTTTTCCGCTCTATCGTTGCATGGCATGATGTTGAAATCTTCAAAATCAGGCAGTTTCCACCTCTTGCACCACCAGCCATTGTGATACAGGACCCTTGGTTTTTCTTTGAAAGAAAGGGTTTCAAAAAGTGCCCTATTGATGTTATATTCTAATCAAATATTGAACCTTCAACAAAAATGTAAAACAGGTGCCTTTTTGCCATATGCTTTGCTACTAAGGTGCCATGCTGCTTTATACAGTTATTGAGGTGCCAAGTTGCCATATTTTATGCTACTGAGCAGGCCGAGCGCTACTGCAAGGCAAGTCAGGCGGCCGCCTGAGGGCGCTGCAGAGTGAGGGCGGAAAAAACAGGGCAGAGGATCCCGACACGCGCGGCACCTCAGGCAGTCGCCGGCCAGCTAAATTAGGACCCCACCTGGAGCTCCTCCCACCGGACCAGCGCTGACTCGCCGCTGCTCTCCCGCGCCGAAGGTAAGTGAAACAAAAAAAAAACCATAGCGCAAACATCAGGGCATTTTGACAAGTACAAGTACTTGTCAAAATACCCTGTTTTTACAGGGGGTGGGGGTCGGGGAGGGGCGCAAAAATGCACCTTACCTGTGTAGGCAAGAATCCTAGCACCGGCCCTGCTACTGAGGTGTCTTGCTGCTTAAACTTTTATTGAAGTACCATGTTGTTATATATCATGTCCCTGAAATGGCAAATTACAAAATTGCACCAAGGCCCTGGTGTTATATATGATGTAAATGATTTACCTTGTTGTAATATACTATATTGCTGATGTGTTAAAATATACACTTGTTACAGGTACTTGTTTGTCATACACCAGGTTGCTAAAATGCTGTGTTAAACATGTGCCGTTTAGCTATAAAGTATCATATTGTCATGTTGCTATGGGGCATGTTAATGAGGTACTATAATGTCTTTTATCATGGTATTGATGTGCATTGTCCAACAAGTTCCATGTAACCACGTACAATATCACTAAGGTGTCACATTAAAGAGTTTTCTTTAATGTTCATCAATTTCTCATACACATTGTGACCAGGGAGCCAGAAATATTTAAAGTACAACTGTGCCTTTGTAAAGGTTTCCTATACTGAGCTTCCCCCACCCTCCTTAATACTGGACACTAGGTGAAATAATTACCTTTAGGTCTGATCCAGCAACCTTCACTGTGCAGCCCTACTCAAAGCCGCATTTTCTCTTGAAAATTTCCAGCTCATGCTATACATGTGTCTATTACATACATGCTCCTATTCATTGCGATGGGGAAAAAATTCTCCAATTCAGCTCACTTTCCAATTCAGTTATGTTGTCCTAATTTGTTCACTTCTCTTGCGTTCTCCAAACTCTTCACCCTTTTGTGAATAACCCTGCTAGTGACTGAAAAGAAGTACTAAGGGAGGTATCTCTGGCTTGAAGGTGAGTATAACTGAGAAACCTGACTTTTTAACTTTTCATTGCCTATTCATTGTTATCATTTTTGTTCACAAATCTGCTTCACATGCAACAGTAGTAAACAAATAGCAATTTTGTCATACGCCTTGCTACCATTGAGTCGAGGAAGAAACAAGTTCACGCTGCACTCCAGGACGCAGATTCCCAGCTGGGTCTCCTCTTCTTGGATACCACTTCTGCGCCCCTCCCTGAGGGGAGTCGGATCCTGGACATTCCTGGCACATGACCCTGATAGATCACTTTATGGGATCACATGTATAGAAACAGAACATGTTGTCCTGATCTAATTTTATCATACTTGGAGCAAATATGTGGTTTTATAAAACTTTTAACCGATTGTAATAAAATGTGTTAACTTTTATGCAATGGTGTTTTTAATGCCTTAAAAGTCCCTTTCTATGGTTTCTCCTTTGACCTTGCTGCCAAGGGGGTATCTAGTTTGAATACAGGTATGCAGTGTAAACCTTAAGCAGGTACACAGTGTAACAGACAGGTATGCTTTGCAATTTACGGGTATACAGGGGTAATCAGGGATGCGCAATTCCTATTGCCCAACACCCGATGCATGTAGTTCCAGGTTTCGGGCAGGTGTTTTTTTCCTCTACATTTTTTGCCCTGCTGCGGGCAAGCAGGACTACATGTAGACCAGGAGATGTACAAGTGACCTGGGGGGCTTTACTGCCCCCCAGATCACTTGTAGCAACTTTCTTGTTTCTCCCCCTCACCTCCCTGCCATGGTTTTTGGGGTTCCCCGCTCTTCTCGGGACTCAGGACTGCGATAAATTACTTCAAGAGGGAGAGCAGGGAGCAGACGGAGGATGCCCATTCTTCTATCTCCTCTGTGTGATCAGTAGGACAGGAGCACTGTATTCACCGCACTTTCTGTCTCAGTTGTCACAAGCCGGGCTGCAGAGAAGATCGAGCACAATGCTGTGCTCGATCTTCTGTATTGGAGTCTAATTGGGGACATCTAATCTAAATATGGAGACATCTGGGGTCTAATAGACTCCAGATGTCTTCATAAAGAGCACTTGTCCCTTCCAAACGCTATCACATATGAATGGTGTTAAGAGAAAAAAACAAATAAACAAGTCATAAAAAAGTAAAAAATAATAAAATTAGTAAAAAATAAAAACACACCCGCTGTGCACATCATTATGTACATGGAATGACGTCATGTGCCCTTCAGTGCCAGTGGCCAACTTGATGATGGACGCCAGTAAAGCAAAGAGGGGATGTTCATCCAGCGGGATACAGTATGCTGCCAGGTCTCCTCCTCTCTTGTACAGTTGTCAGGCTCTTGGTCCAAGACTGAGTGCCTGACTTTTTAGAGGGGGTGACACCAAAATGACTGTTAGTGACACTATCAGAAGGGGTGACACTAAAAGGTTTGTTAGTCATTTTCGTGTCACCCCCCTCTGATGGTGTCATCAGGTGGGTGCTGCACCCCCCTTTGTGATGGCAATGGCTAGAGCATTGTGTGTGTGTGTGTGCGCTGAGTGCTGCCCCCATACTACTGTGTGACATATTGTGGTAGCCTGGCAGCAGTGCTCTCTAACACACACAATTGCATTAAAAGGTCATTTCACTTTCACTACCCGCTCAAATCTGGCCCCCTCTTCATCCCCCTGCTATACTTGTATATTTGAGTTCATATTATGGTAAATTTATCCAAACTGTAGGTGTCAATTTTTGGAAAAGGGCACAATTTCAGTGCTTGCCATAGGCACTATTATTTGTAGATACACCTCTGGTTATGTATTGCCTTTATTTAAAATGAAAAGCGTTCCCATTCTTAATTGCTAATTCCTAAAGGTGGACCTTACCCACCGATTTAATGTCTCCCAAAACAGTTACAACTGTTAAGATTGCCAGAGTGCTCATTTCAGCGCTTAACCAAACTTTCAAGCATTAAAATGGGTGGTGTCATAGCTGATCACATGTGCAGCACCATTGCAACTATAATCCAAACAGAGGATAAGATGGCGCCTTCCTTCACTGTAAGGGATAGGAACTTTAAGTACAGCAACCTGTAGCAGTAAATCAGAAGCTATGCTGTAACTGTTCTGCTTTAGTGATGCATTCTGATTGATTGCTAGGGGTTCCTGAATTGAACAAGACTTAAATAAAATAATTATTTATCAAATAACTGGTTGTGTGTATGTGTTACAATACCAATTATTAAAGTGATATTAAAGTAAAAATGCTTTTGAACTATTTCAAATGCTGATGAAATCACTTACAATGTATGCTGCTCTTTGATGTTTAACAGTCTTAGGGGTCTATTCACTAAGCTGCCATAGGCAGCCGAGTAAATGACTGACCTAAAGCGAAGTGAGCCGAACACTGTTCGGCTATTCACTTCAGGCTGGTACGGCTGAAATCAGCTGTACTTTGGGTGGCTTCGGGTCGGCCGAACATGCTCAGCATGTTCGGCCGACCTAAAGTGCAGAAGGTGTTCGTCTCAGCCGATCCAACATCTGGATCGGCTAAGCCGAACCTCCGGCAGGCTACTTGCTGCGGTTCGGTCTATTCTTATAGATGCCGAACAGCAGTGAGTCCCTCTGTGGTACCGAGCAGAACAGAAAAATAGTTTAAAAAGTAGAAAAAAATAAATAGAAAACGATTGTGCGGAGCTAGCAGTGACAGCTAGCTCCGTCCAACTGTTTTCTATTGGCCGGCGGTTCTGCTGCCGTCAAAAAAACGGAAAAAAAACCCTCTCCCGAGCACTCTGGGAGTCTCCCGCTCCCGGCCGCCAAGGAGAGAAACACTGCTTTTTTTTTCTTTATTCTGACACGAAGCCGTGTCAGAATAGAAAAAATTTTTTTGGCCATAGGAATGCATTGCTAGATTCCTATTGGCTATTTCAATTTGCAATAGCCAATAGCAAACTAGCTATTGTACCCGCCCTCTGCTGCTGTCAATCAGTAGTGAGGGACCTGATGGAGAACTGCAGCAGAGGGCGGGTGCAATGCTAGTTTGCTATTGGCTATTGCAAATTGAAATAGCCAATAGGAATCTACCAATGCATTCCAATGGCCAAAAAGTTTTAATTTTTTTTCTCTATTCTGACACGGCTCTGTGTCAGAATAAAGAGAAAAAAAGAAAAAGCAGTGTTTCTCTCCTTGGCAGCCGGGAGAGGGAGACTCCCAGAGCGCCCGGGAGAGTTTGCTGTCTGGAGATCAGTGTCCCTGGTTAGCAGGTAACCAGGGACGGTGATCTCTCTGCAAGTGGCCGGAGCCAGTCGTAACATCACGGCTGGCTCCGCCCAGCTGTCAGAAGCAGGCTGGCCAATGGCCAGCCGCTCGGCCAGCTTCGGCTTTCAGTTCGGCTCAGCCGAGCCGAGGCATATGCGTTCGGCTCGACTGAGCCGCTCGGCCAAGTTTGGAAGCTGTACGGGCTATATTGAATTCAGCGGTTCTACTGAACCGAAGGGGTCCTGGGGCCGAAGCTAGCCGAAGGATCGGCAGAAGCTACGGCTAGATCCTTCGGCTGCTTCGTGAATAGACCCCTTAGTTTTCTGTAGAATCATATGGTCACCTGAGCACTGGTCCTGATATACTGTTTTAGTCCTCATTTTGCTTGCAGGGTCTTATGGAGCCACCCTTGTGTGTGCTAGTAAGTTGTGTGTGTCTCTACAAACACACAGGCACAGCATGGCAAACTCCTGCCCTCCTCCTTGTTCCTTCTTCCCCCTTCCTCCCCTCATCTGTCCTCCCTTCTCCAAGCAAGTAGATTGATAGATACTGGAGACTGCTCTGTCCCTTGTGAACTTGTACTGGGCAGGAAGTTAAGGAAAGCAGAGCCCAGAGAGTAGGAACCAACTGTTTGGAAATGCAATGACTGTAAGTGCTTGGGCAAAATATTACATAAAGAAGTACCCCCAAGCACAAGGAAATCCCACAAAGGAGCTTGGGCAAAATACTTTGATGAGCAATGTACAATATATTTGCTTGATCTACACTCATTATTGAAAAAAAGTTTGAGAGTTTGATACTACTTTAAGAAAGGTAGGTCATAAGTGAACTAAACTGATCTTACATTACTTGGGACCTCCACATTTGTTTAAGAGATCCATGTGAGAATACTGGTTGGAAAGTGGATCTACCCATTCTTCTGCTCTCATTGCTACTTCTGGTGACAACGTTCTGGGGCTACATGAAAATTAAGCTTCCATCTCCTTCATAAAACGTTTGTATCTCATGCAAAAAGTGTAGATTTTTTGGAGCACAAGTAGCGCGTAGAGGCCACATATTTCTACTGAAGGAAAGCACCATTCCATTCATGAATGTCTCCTCCCTCATTCTTTCAGTTTTAGAAGTAACCTCACCCGCCTGCCAAGTTGAAATTGCTTGCTTGTCAGACACCCTACCCTATGGCTTTTGTACTAGCTCATGGAAAGAATGCCAAACAGTTACTCTTTCTTCTTTTTTTCTCTTTTCTAATTTTTACCTGCCAAAGAGTTTGTTCTTTATGTATAGGTCGAAAAAAGCATTTTCAAAGGAGTGGATACAGCACTGTGGGCTTCATGTGACATTTGAAAAAATATGTGCCCGTGGTGGTTTACGTCAGAAGCGTTGCAGGACATAATAAATGACCAAAGGCAAAAATGACCAAAATGTGACCCTATACACTGCTTTTGGGGTACTAAGAGTGTAAACAATATGTTTAGGGTGTAGGGGACTTCACTTAAGGGGAAACTTTATTGCAACATATAACTGAGCAGGGACAATGCCAATTCATCAAGCAATACATTTAGTAGTTTAGAATAGTGCATAATAGTTTTCTTTTAAAGTAGAACTATGGGGTTAAGGCTTTTCCCCATAGTTCTCCTTAGGGTAACGGGAGGACACAAACTAGCGTCCTCCCGTCACCCTAGGCTCAGTATACCACGAGCTGTAGCTCGCGGTATACTGAGACGCCACAGTATACTGCTCACTGTATACTGAGACGCCGCAGCTGAAGCGGATCCCGACAATTGTGCCGGGAACCGCTCAGCTGCGTGACTGACAGCTGGCTCTGCCTATCTAGAGTGGTCTGTTTCAATGGAAAGTCTTGGGACTGAAATTTGAAGACTGTGTTTATCTGATAAGCTTCTTTAACATTCAATGGACAAGCCACCTCTGAATGGACGAGACCCCTAATCCCTCACAGCTCCTCCGAATATTTAATAGAAATAGAAGCTAGAAGAAATGTTATCCTTTAAAACCCTAGCCCATGTAAAAGCAATTTAAGCTGCAAGAAACATTTTTTATATTTTTTAGCTTATGCTATGTGAATGGGAACCTGTAACAAATATAAAATAGGTGTTATCCCAATTTGGCTGCAAAAGTGGAAATACACTTTTAAGTTATCAGACAGTTGATGCTAAAACAGGCCTCCAAAGCTCTGTTCTGTGCACAAGCTATGTACAGCACAGTGATGATTTTACTGTTACTTTTATATGGTTACTTCTGGGTTTGCAAAGAAAAGTGGCGCACTCAAAGTGAATGTATATTCTTTGTGGCTATTGAGGAATATATTTAAATAAGAGTTCATCTCGCACTTTTAAAACCATACAAGCACACTTTCAAATCTACAATATGTATTATATATATGTTGTATATGTGTGTGTGTGTATGTCCATGTACAGTATGTATATATATATATATATATATATACACACTGAGTGTCCAGATTATTATGACCACCCCATTAGTACTTCGTTGGGCCACGAGATGACTCCACGTTATATATATATAGTGTGTAGGTATACATTTTATTACACTCTAAGGACCTGTGTCAATAGGTTTTTGTTCACTTAAGAACTGCTTTTTATCCCATAGAAGTCTATGGGAATGCAAAAGCCACTGGAAAAGGAAAAGTGATGGTCAGCCGCGCCTGCAACTCTGAATGATCTCAAAAGCATATCAAATGGAGGTCTAAAGCACGCTGCATAAACCCATCGAAGCCCCTCGATAAAAGCCCTAAGATTTTCCTAAAGAGTAAAAACATAGGAACAGCAGAATCTACTTTTGGATAACAGAAGAACAATAATTGGATTTTGAGGGCTCAGACTTGGTCATCTCCATGTTGCCAGATCCCATAGCAGTCTCATGGCTACTCTGATTATACTTCTGTCACTAATGATCCCATAGTAGCCCTGATTACCTTGCTCCTTAACAGTGCTCCTTGTCCTGGGTTAAAGAAGAACTCTGGGCAAATAAAATCTTAACTCTTGCAGTGGGGCTACCCCTTTACTACAAGGGTTAAGTGCTTGTTTTGTCTAGGGAGATAAAATAATAGAGATATACTCACCCAAACTACAATCCTGGCTGGCTCCTAGACCGGTCCCTTCAGCCACGCTCCCCTCTGCTCCAGCAGTCTAAGGTCCTTTGAGTGATCATGTGCTATACAGTGCATAGAATGCGAAGATGCCAAGGTACATTCCATCACTGGAGCAGAGGAAGAAAGAGAGTCTGAAGGGACTGGTCTAAAATCCACCCAGGATCATGGTTCTGGTGAGTATATCTCTGCTATTTTAGCTCTCTAGGCAAAACCCTTGCACTGTGGGGGTAGCCCCAATGCAATGGTTAAGATTATATTTCCCCAGAGTTCATTAATGAATAAGTCTGTTAGTTTGAAATATTGGTTTCTTTATTTGCTAAAGTTATATATGTGGTGTTAACGCACAAAAAGCTTCCCAAATAACTTATTGCAAATTAACCTAAAATAGTTTTTTTTAATGTTTTTTCTTGAAATTCATTGAAATATAAATATGCGCTCTTGTGTTTTTAGTTGTTGGCTTGTTAAACAACTTTATCCCATTACCAGTGTATGACTCTAATGTATTGTAATTGTTAGTGCTAAGATTGTCATACAAAATAGCTCTTCTAAACCTTTGCCGTGGGTTCAGTTGTCTTTGTGCTATACCACTGATGTCTACGCATTTCAAAAAATAGTTTAGTGGTTGGATTGTGTAGGTAAATATGACCACATTTTAAAATCCATAACTATAATATACATTTTGGTGGGCCAGGTTGCTAGGTTTTATAGACACATTCAAAAACTGAAATACTCGACATTTGACTATGCTCAGCTAACCCTTCTGTAGATTTTTCAAGTGTTACTGGCACCTTTTGTTTTGTAAAATATGCCTTATTTCCTTCTGTGGCAAACTTATGTTTGCTGATTATGCCCTTGTGAATTACCAACACTTCAAAAATGCATCCAGACCTGTTAAATATAATTGCACGTTTTAACAGCCAAACGCTGCTAACACAGAGCACAAGAATGTTAAAATGTATTGTGTGTACATACTTTCAAGGGGATGGTTAACTGAAAACCTAACCCCCGATACCTGCTAATTTCTATGACCAATTTAATACATATATACACTACTGGTAACTAATCGGGAGATAAACTCCAAGAATGTCAGTTGGATTAGTAAATACGGTAAAGTTGTGTTAACTTGAAACATCCAATCATATGCAAGCAAAAACCCTGAATTGTTTAATATTATCCTTCTCTAAAGGAGATACAGTACAACATTTTACCAGTGGACAGCTTTTGTGGGTGAAATCTAGAATCAGAGCATTTGTTCCCAGTACATTCTGCCAATTTTAAGAGGATGGGACACCTATTAGGGTCATTTGTAAATAGAGGTATTACATTGGAATTGAAATCCTCTTTAAATAACAGCCTAAGACCACCGAAGACATAGGCAAGAAATCTGTAGAATTCATAATACATATAATGGAAAAATAAACTGAGAACCAAACATCAAATATAAACATTAACAGGGTTATTCACAAAAGGGTGAAGAGTTTGGAGAAGACAGGAGAAGTGAACAATCTAGGACAACATAGCTGTTGCTAAAAAGTGAGCTGAATTGGAGAATTTTCCCAAATCAGCTATGTTGTCCTAGATTGTTCACTTCTCCTGCCTTCTCCAAACTCTTCACCCTTTAGTGAATAACTCTGCAAGTCTATGTTTGACAGCAGTAATTTTATCATGATGGTTGTTAATTAGATAGCATATATGGTACAAACAATTGCAAATATCCCAAATCATAATTATATACTGATTTAAAGTTACAATAGGTGCCATTATTTTCTAGTAAGGTTCATTTGGCAAAATGTCCAAATAGTCTCTTCACCTCTTTTATTATCTTTCAATTTTCACTAGTTTCTAGCAAAGTTTCCTGTATTTTATTGGAATTTGTCACAATTATTAAAGCTGCAGAATTTAAATTAAAAGAAAAATTCAAGGATAATTAAAGGAGAACTATGAGGTGAGTGATTTCCATTCATCCTCATAGTTGGAGCCGACCTGTGACAAAGAAGCTGTCACAGGTTGGCTCTATCGATCGGGAAGTGAGCAGAAACATAACGACGATCCGCTCACTTCCCGATCGTCTCCCTGCAGTGAGCAGTGACTAACAGTCACCGCTCCCCGCAGGGATTTGCCCTTCTCTATCCGATCATCCAACGCTGAGTGGAGGAAGGAACAGCGTAGGGGGTGGGCACAGCTGGCTCTGCCTATAGATAGGCAGAGCCAACTGTCACTCACGCAGCAGGGTGGATCTCAACAGTATTGTCGGGATCCGTCCCGGATGCGGCAATCTCAGTATATCACGGCCAATAGCTATTGCCCATGATATACTGAGCTTTGGGTCACGGGAGGAGGTTAGTATATGTTCTCCCATGATCCTAAAGAGAACTATGGGGAAAAACACTTACCTCATAGTTCTCTTTTAAGTCACTATAATAAATATGTCTTACTAAGACAGGACCCTCCCTCTTCCTTTTCTTGCCCATTTTATTCCACAAGTTTGAACATTTTATTCCACTTTGACAGTTTTGTATCTAATCAACAGTTTTGTTCCAGTTTCCTATTTTTGCTCCACTCTAAATGTTTAGTTCTAATATAGCAGTTTTTTAGCAGTTTAAAAGACTTTAAAAAAAACTCTGCACTTGATTTTTAACTTTCAAACCCTACTTAATATTTTTTTCACATACCAGCTTGGAAATTGTGAGTTTATAATTAACTTGGAAAATGGTGGGCAAATGGTGGGCAAATTCAGTAAAAAAAAAAAAGAAACAGGTTGAGAATCTGATTCACTTTCTTATAAGAAGGTCATTAGCCCTTTTCTGAATAGCATGTATTTTTAGGATATGTATACTTGGGCAAGACATTAAAAAAAACCTCTATCAAGTATATAGTATTCACTGACAGCGAACCATAACGGCTAAAGGGATTGGCGTGTGACCTGCCATACACAAGTATGCAGTAAAAAGGGTGCCTAAATAAAATTGCTTGCTGCATTTTAGCCTCATTTTCCAGCAAGCACATCTTATATAAGCATGAATGGAAACTCATGTAAACACTCTTTAAATGTATTTTTATGTGTTTTAATGCATGGAGATGCATTACCTTCCCACCAAGAAACTGCATATAGAAAATGTATGTAAAACACATATTAAAATATATACCTTGCTGTTACTTTGCTCTTCTGATTTTGATGCCGGAAACACCCTAGGCCCACGTGCCAATGTTTTCCTGTTTATTGTACCCTTTGTTGCATTGTTTTGTTGTAAAACCAATAAAAATTATTGAATAAAAAAAAAAAGTTGTTGTTTTTATTTTGTTTGTAATAAACATGTGAATGTAACCTTAATTGTAAAGGGCAACATCACTGGCGTTGGGTAGGCTTTTTTAAAGTATATGATAAGACAAAACTTTTTTCATAGTGTTGGATAGATTGAGGAAGTGTTAGAACCCTTGTCAGATTTTTACTGCTATCCAAGGTTTCATTACAGCAGGGGTGGGCAACTCCTGCCCCCAGCTGTACTTTAACTACAAATTCCAACATGCCTCTGCCGCTTGGAGTCATGATTGTGACTGTCAGCCTTTCAATGCCTCATGGGACTTGTAGTTTCACAACAGCTGGAGGGCTGGAGTTGCCCACCCCTGCATTAGAGAGATTAACCCTTACTTCCTGTCCTGCTGACAATATTTTACCAGGCAGGAGGTGAGGGTAATTCTCTAATAGCAACACAAACAGAAATACAAATGCTTTTCTTTAGTCAAACAGAAATACAAATCCTTTTCTTTAGTAGGGTAGGGGAAGGAGAGAACCACTTTTAGATTTGTTTTTCTGTCTGTGTCCCTGTTGAAGATTTTCCTCCATTTCCAGTCTACTAGAACCGTTGTCAATAGGACCATAATCTCTCTACCGAGACCAAAATGGCAGTAAAAACCAGACAGAAGTTCTAATCATTTCCCAATGCTAGAACAAATTCTTAGTTAGACATTATATTAATATTTTACATTGCATTGCATGGAGATGTGATCATTATAAAATACACACATATACAAAAAATATGTGTGTATATTGCCAAAAGTATTGGGACACCCATCCAAATCATTGCATTCAGGTGTTCCAATCACCTCCCATGGCCACAGGTGTATAAAATCAAGCACCTCGGCATGCAGACGCTTCTACAAACATTTGTAAAAGAATGGGTCGCTCTCCGGAGCTCAGTGAATTCAAGCGTGGTACCGTGATAGGTTGCCACCTGTGCAATAAGTCCATCCGTGAACTTTCCTTGCTATTAAATATTCCACGGTCAACTGTTAGTGGTATTATAACAAAGTGGAAGCAACTGGGAACAACAGCAACTCAGCCACGAAGTGGTAGGCCACGTAAAATGACAGAGCGAGGCCAGCACATGCTGAAGCGCACAGTGAGCAGAAGTCGCCAACTGTCTGCAGATTCAATAGCTACAGACCTCCAAACTTCGTGTGGCCTTCAGATTGGCACAACAACAGTGCATAGAGAGCTTCATGGAATGGGTTTCCATGGCTGAGCAGCTGCACCCAAGCCTCACATCACCAAGTGCAATGCAAAGTATCAGATGCAATGGTGTAAAGCACGCCACCACTGGACCCTAGAGAAGTGGAGATGTGTTCTCTGGAGTGACAAATCACACTTCTCTGTCTGGCAATCCGATGGACGTGTCTGGGTTTGACGGTTGCCAGGAGAAAGTGTAAAGTTTGGTGGAGGGGGGATTATGGTGCAGGGCTGTTTTTCAGGGGTTGGTCTTGGCCCCTTAGTACTTGTGAAAGGAACTCTTAAAGCATCAGCATACCAAGACATTTTGGACAATTTCATGCTCCCAACTTAGTGGGAACAGTTTGGGGATGGCCCCTTCCTGTTCCAACATGACTGTGCACCAGAGCACAAAGCAAGGTCCATAAAGACATGGATGAGTGAGTTTGGGGTGGAGGAACTTGACTGGCCTGCACAGAGTCCTGACCTCAACCCGATAGAACAACTTTGGGATGAATTAGAGTGGAGACTGTGAGCCAGGCCTAGACCTTGTGGACAAGTCTTCCCAGTAGAGTTGAAGCTGTTATAGCTGCAAAGGGTGGGCCAACTCAATATTGAACCCTATGGACTAAGACTGGGGTGCCACTAAAGTTCATGTGTCTGTAAAGGCAGACGTCCCAATACTTTTGGTACTTTTGGCAATATATTGTATGTATGTATGTATATATATATATATATATAATTTCTTTGTGACGGTTTTTTCACGTCACCATGAGCTGTTGTCAAAGGTGATCATGTCAGTTTTGCAGTAGGCTATCACACCCTTCTAAATTAACTAGCGAGATGTTGTGTGGTATGGTATTACTTTGTTTAAATATTTACCAGTACCCTGAAATAGAATTAACTGCATGAAAGCATTAATTCTACTCACACTCTTCTAACAGAACTATTTGTATCTTATTGTATCTTGTACTATCCAAAAATAGCAACTGTCCTTTTTCTAAAATGCCACCATTCCAGACCCTGACCACAAACACAAATAATTTACTTCAGTGATATAACTAGTATGCAACCAATAAAAGTCACTGTTTACCAAGCAAACCTCAATGAAGCTTTTGTTATATCTCAGGTTTCCAAATGTGTCGACAATTATTAAAGTAACCCTTGGTTTTATAGGATTATTTTACAGGCAATCTCTTATGCATACATTAAAATACTTTATCGGTGGCTAGTTTTACACATGATTTGCCATTTGTTTTACAAACAAGTAATATTTTTGTTATAAATGGAAACTTGAAGTGAAACTAAACTCAGTAGTTAAACCTTAATATTTCTTTCAAGGACAAAAATTTATCTTATTTGTGCACCATTCGGCTGTAAAACCTCAAATCATCTCGGAATTCAAGAATTCATGGTGACACTGTCCTTCCTTCTGGAGGGTGGCTACCTTTGTTCCCCATGGTCCCTGTGTGTGTTGTAAAGTAGCCACGATCCAAGCTTACTAGTTAAGGTATTTGCATGTATATAAGGTTTAACTCCTGAGTTTAGTGTCACTTTAAGAATTGGCTTCTATTAATTGTCTTGGGTTCTCAGACTGTATAATTCCCAACTCTGTTTTCCTTTCCACCTGGGAGTTTTGATGTTCCTGCCCACCTTTGCGGTCTCCAGCTTGCTCTTATAGACTGGTCCTTCTAACGTCTCTCCCCCTCTGCTGCAGCTGTCCAAAGTCCTTGAGTTCTATACACGGTGTATAGGATGTGAGGAAGCCGAGGGTCATACCATTGCTGCAGAGGATGAGAAGACAGGCTGGAGGAAGCGATGTCACAGCCAGCCAGCTTTGAGGATCAGGTAAGTATATTTGTTATTTTTGACCCTAGACAAAAATGAACACTTAACCCTTGCAGTGTGGGGGTAGCCCCACTGCAAGGGTTAATATAATGTTTACCTGGAGCTGTTCTTTAATATATCTTCTGATACATTAGTTTACATCAGTTTTTATGATTTTAGTTATGTTAGTTTTATGCTGATGATTTTTCATATTTATTTATACAAGATGTTACACCCTAATTTTAAATACGCTAATTTAATTATATACAGTATCTCACAGAAGTGAGTACACCCCTCACATCTTTGTAAATATTTTATTATATAATTTCATGTGACCACATTGAAGAAATTACACTTTGCTACAATGTAAAGTAGTGAGTGTACAGCTTGTATATCAGTGTACATTTGCTGTCCCCTCAAAATAACTCAACACACAGCCATTAATGTCTAAACCACTGGCAACAAAAGTGAGTACACCCCTAAGTGAAAATGTCCAAATTGGGCCCAAAGTGTCAATATTTTGTGGGGCCACCATTATTTTCCAGCACTGCCTTAACCCTCTTGGGCATGGAGTTCACCAGAGTCCTCTTCCACTCCTCCATGATGACATCACGGAGCTGGTGGATGTTAGAGACCTTGCGCTCCTCCACCTTCCGTTTGAGGATGCCCAACAGATGCTCAATAGGGTTTAGGTCATAGAGCTTGGCCAGTCCATCACCTTTACCCTCAGCTTCTTTAGCAAGGCAGTGGTCGTCGAGGTGTGCTTGGGGTCGTTATCATGTTGGAGTACTGCCCTGCGGCCCAGTCTCCGAAGGGAGGGAATCATGCTCTGCTTCAGTATGTCACAGTACATGTTGGCATTCATGGTTCCCTCAATGAACTGTAGCTCCCCAGTGCCGGCAGCACTCATGCAGCCCCAGACCATGACACTCCCACCACCATGCTTCACTGTAGGCAAGACACACTTGTCTTTGTACTCCTCACCTGGTTGCCACCACACACGCTTGACCCCATCTGAACCAAATAAGTTTATCTTGGTCTCATGAGACCACAGGACATGGTTCCAGTAATCCATGTCCTTAGTCTGCTTGTCTTCAGCAAACTGTTTGCGGGCTTTCTTGTGCATCATCTTTCTTAGAGGCTTCCTTCTGGGAGGACAGCCATGCAGACCAATTTGATGCAGTGTGTGGCGTATGGTCTGAGCACTTTCAGGCTGACCCCCCACCCCTTCAACCTCTGCAGCAATGCTGGCAACACTCATACGTCTATTTCCCAAAGACAACCTCTGGATATGGCGCTGATCACGTGCACTCAACTTCTTTGGTCGACCATGGTGAGGCCTGTTCTGAGTGGAGTGCTGAGTGCTGCAGCTCAGTTTCAGGGTCTTGGCAATCTTCTTAAAGCCTATGCCATTTTTATGTAGACCAACAATAATTTTTTTCAGATCCTCAGAGTTCTTTGCCATGAGGTGCAATGTTGAACTACCAGTGACCAGTATGAGAGAGTGAGAGCAATAACACCAAATTTAACACACCTGCTCCCCATTTACAACTGAGACCTTATAACACTAACGAGTCACATGACACCGGGGAGGGAAAATGGCTAATTGGGTCCAATTTGCACATTTTCACTTAGGGGTGTACTCACTTTTGTTGCCAGCAGTTTAGACATTAATGGCTGTGTGTTGAGTTATTTTGAGGGGACAGCAAATGTACACTGATATACAAGCTGTACGCTCACTACTTTACACTGTAGCAAAGTGTCATTTCTTCTGTGTCATCACATGAAATGATATCATAAAATATTTACATAAATGTGAAGGGTGTACTCACTTCTGAGAGATACTGTATATGTGTTTGTATCTGTTTTTGTAGACAGTCAAATCATATGCCACTATATGAACTATGCACTTGTGATACACACAGATATTTGCACCTAGGCTACATGCATTGAGTTTACTAAGAAGCATGTTTTGATAGGAATTGTACATTCCAGTGCCTGAATATACACTAGCTAGTTATAGGCATTTCTAAACAAAAATGAAAATAGAAGAAATATTTGTGGGTGTATCTGACCTCTCCTAGGGATTTTATATGCATGTTTAATAAAGTAACTAAACTACATAAAGATTGCACTGAAAGTATAAAGATGAGTGTAGAAAAGCAATAGATATAAAAAAAACATATTGCATGGTATGCTGGTGGTGTCACAGTACACATGTATGAATGTGTCTGCTGTGACTACAGCAAGCATGCTAGCATGATTTCATATGTTTGAGATGATAAACTCCCCTACATACTCTGACTTTTTTACTTGTGGAGTCTACAACTGGTTGCATTACAGAATACATTTAGTGATGTATTAATAAATACAAAGCTTAAAGTTTATTAATTCATGCCTATTATATCTGCCTTGAGTTCAGCTTTAAGTGATCACTTCTATACCATTCCATACGCTTCCCCTGGAAGTGGTGCTCCCTGATTTCCCATCCTGTGAATGATCCCGTAAGCTACAAACATATGATCACTTCCAGGTGAATGAACAGTAATTGATCAGCTTTAGTAGGGTCCAGAGGTGAGAATAGGGCTGTTTCCTTAAAGGGGACTTGTGGTCAGAGTCTGGACACGAACATGCATGACAATCTACGTACCACGACCTGAGGTGTGCCTTGGCCGCATAGGACAATATGCCTAAAAGGGAGCATACTCAAGAAAATGTACTGTTAAAAGGGTATGGGTGGGTGGGATACCCGAAGATCCGCAGACAGGTGAGTGCGGGATCGGGGGCGTTTTAACAGCCAGCCTCCTCCCTCAAATTCAGGCTAGCCAATCGCTAGCCTTCTTACTTGTCATGTCTAATAATGTATGCTAAATTAAATAAGCATAAAGTAAATTAAATCAAACATACACACATACATATTAAACATGCATCAGTTGTACCAATGCATGAAAATGGCGATTGCGCCACTCATATTATGTATCAACGCACATTCCAGTGGGAGAGGAATAATTTTAGGGACATTATTTACATTTAACTGTAAACTAATGACCTGTACAGGCTTTTAAAGCGTCACCTATGGACAATTTTCAATATCAAGTTTGTCAGCATTTTAAGCGACGCACACAATTTTGAAACATGACATGTTTGGTATCTATTTACTAAGCGCAACCTCATCTGTTATATTTTATCCAAAATTGGGGATTATATTGTGATTATAAACACTAGACTTGTAAATTTTGTTTAGTTCCAAATGGATATTCGTACAAATTCCGTTAAAAAAGTTCCATTGAATTAGAACGTGTCCAAATGCAAACGAATCCAAATGTTTGTTTAACGGAAATTCGGATCCAACCGAATTTCATTCAAAATTAAATTAAATCGGACATGTTCTCTAACCAATCATATGTTTTTTTGGCTGTTGGGGGTTGCATTACAGGCAAGGTCATGTGACTTCATTCCAAAACAAAATCCGAAATCTGAATAACAAAGTGAATTGAATTTCGGATCCGAAAAACAAAATTACTAGATATCCGAATAGATGCAAATCTAAACAATATTTTTTTGCAGGGTTACATGTCTAATGAGGACTTCAATTAGCTTTAGTATATGTTTTGCTGAAAATTTGGGCTTGATAAACAACTACCAACATTTCAGAACTAAAATGTGCATTTTAACATGTGCGCAAAAATTGTCTGCAAGCTTGAAGATAACCGTGACAACATCATTTAACATGGTAGTGATTGTTTTGTGAGAACACTGTGATAATTACAGATTTACTTTTATCTTATTGTTGTTTAGTGACAGGGGCTGTGCGTGATTCTTTGTATCCATGTATTAATATAATGCCTGTTGGTCCTTCACTTTAATCTGCGTTTGTTTTATGAGCTGAATTAGTCAGCCTGTGAACTGATGTCATGTGCACCGTATACATTTTTGTCTACGTAAGTCATTTTCTTGTCAACTTAAGAATGAGATCTGAAATATGTAACATGCCAAAACCCTCTCTTTTTATCAACTTTTTAAATGACTGTCACAGGGGTGAGGCACAAGTGCCAAGAGTAAATATAGCACTCATATTTCATTAGAACATTTTTTGTCTTTCTACATATTAAAGGTCATCTGTGAAAAAATGCAACATAGTGGGCCTGCAGTTGTTTGGCACTGTCACAACTGTCCTAATCACGAGGACGGAGTGGGGAGATATCTGGGTCCCACTTCTACAGAAGTGGTGAATGTTTACTTGCCATAGATTAGTGAATACGATGGAACTGTGTTCATGTCAATCATCCCAACAGGGGAAAATCCTGTTTATTTTGCTTGTAATGATATATTCAAAGTGAACATAGCCTAAAATCATTAAATTAAATGAAAAATGAATTGCTAGGTATACATTCTCTATAAATATTTAGCAAATCAACCCCACTGATGTTGCAGCTACATGAAAAAATTTTTTTAAGGGTTTATGTTACGGGAAAAACCTGCTATTTAATGTGCATTTTGGGATTTCTGTCTTTATTTGGAGGTTTCAATGCATCACATATTGGTTTCTACATTAACCGGGGTATCTAGTAAAGAAAACAGCAAGGTACTCAATTTTATTTGGAAACTGTATGATGTTTAGAATGCTGTCAGGAGTTTTAATTAAAAAAAAGCATAAAGGTGGATTTTTTAAGGATCGTTGGGAGAGTTATAATGGTACATCTCTGTTCATCTGGTTCCTTTGGTGTCTGTATTTAAAATGCTGCACAAATTAGATGTTTTTCAGTTTAATAATTCTTGCATTTTATTTTAGGTTACCTGGGGAAAAGTTGTTTCCTCACCTTTAATTGTATGAACATGTCAGAGACCAAAGCAGACAGCTGTTCCGAGATGTGCAATAATATCATAGACATTGGTTAAATACTTTTTTTTAAACAAAATTCTAATATCTTTCTGCTGGATTATACAGCAAAGAAAACGTCAAGAAAAAAACTGAACCCAATGGAACCAGGGAACGCAAATTCTTAAAATATTGTTTCCTGTTCAGCTAAGAATGATGGTTAGACAGATTAGGGCATAGAAGAATGATGTGATCAATTTAGCATAATACATCTAATACATCAAATTATTCTGTCCTAAACTATTCTGAACACAAGTGCGTGACATAAGTCTTGGATTTTCCATTAGCTTGGCTTGGCATAATACAGTGATGTAACATATAATCAAACTCTGTTTACATAGACTCCTTTAAAATACAGAAGCATAGGGACCCATTCATACTTGACAATTTTCCTGCAGAAAACATCTTATTAAATTTTATTTATTCCTGTTTTCCTATTTTACATCTCTTTATTGCAGCTTAGTCCAATTTTAAAACATAAGATCTACTGCATTTTTGTGCCGTTCAGCAAGTTCATGGGAACTGAGACAGAATAGCAAACACACAAATAAAGCAAATGTCATGCAGTTTTGTGCACTTTCAATGCACCTGCACAATAAAAAGTCTCTATTGTGAATATTCCTTCTTCACTTTACTTAACAAATGAACGAAAAACGAGCATCAATACGTTAAAAAGGCTCATATATAGGTACACTCATAACAATTCACCTTACTGCATATGCATAAGTGTAAAAGGGGACTGAAAGGTGTAATAATAATACAATGTAATAAAAAATGATTTTAGTATGACCTTCAAAAATACTCGGCTGCCCTCGGCAGCTTTGTGAATAGACCCCACTATGTTTTCAGCATTGTCAAGTTTAATATGACTCCCTACACATGTAGCATTTGTCTGCAGTTATTATACATTTAGTTAAACCATAAAAATAATCAAAACCGTTTCTTTAGAAAAAAGTGTGAACTGTGAAATTCTTTTTAAAACGTACGTGTCAATATGTTGTTTTTTAGATACTTTTTACTCTTTTTCTTAAATGAAAGGATAATTTTGTACATATTTTCTTTCTTTCTGTATTTATTTGTTTATAATAGTCAAAAATAAATAATGCACTTTATATAAGTATTTAATATTTGATTCAGGTACAGTAAATATAAAATGTTATATATCAATATTATGTTGTTTTCTTTCCAGCATGGAAAAATGTGGAGCGCTAGTCTCTTTCTAGTTTATTCTCTTTCACCGAGACTGCCTATCAGCCTGTTATTTCTAGAGATCTGAAGATCAAGCTGCAATTTACACACAGAACTGAATGGGGCTGATCTGCTAAAGGAACTGGGACGGTTAACTTAGGGGTCTATTCACTAAGCTGCTGCTGTCAATCAGCAGAGGGGACCTGCAGTTCTCTATCAGGTCCCCTCTAGTGATTGACAGCAGCAGAGGGCAGGTGCAATAGCTAGTTTGCTATTGGCTATTGGCTATTGCAAATTGAAATAGCCAATAGGAATGTAGCTATGCATTCCTATGCTTATTTTTTGTTCTGATTGTTCTGATGGCAGCCAACGGCTTCGATATCAGAAGAAAAGAAAAAAAACAACAGAGCAGGGAAAGGTTTACTCTGCTCGATCGAGCAGAATAAAACTTTCCGGGAGAGTTTGTGTTTTATTTTATTTTTTGATGGCAGCAGAACCGCCTGGCCAATAGAAAACAGTTGGGTGGAGCTAGCTGTCACTGCTAGCTCCGCCCAATCATTTTCTATTCTTTTTTTTCTACTTTTTAAACTATTTTTCTATTCTGCTCGATACCACAGAGGTATCGAGCAGGATTGCCGTAGGATTGCCGTTCGGCTCACTTCACTGGGGGTCGGTTGTTCACTCGGCTGCCCTCGGCAGCTTAGTGAATAGAGCCCTTAGTAAAGTCAATGGTCACTTTGTAAAGTGTTTTTGCAGTTGGCTTTGTCTAGCTTCAGACTGAGACATTATAAAAAGGATGTGTCAGATAACCAGGAGAGTAAAGACTGTTCACTGCAAAGTGAACATTAGCCTAGCTTAGTAAATGAGGTAAAGCTACGTTCACTTTAAAAAAAAAAACAAAGCATATTTGCACAGGACTGAATTATTAAAGTGAGCACACCTTTAACGTATTCACTATTCACAGTTATGTGAACATAAGCCTGTTACTGTTTTGCTGTCTCTTTGTATGACACATAGTACTCTGGGAATCCTTTGTCTTCAATAAAAAGTTTTTGTAAAATAAAATAGAAAATAAATGAATATCAAAATCAGTTTATAAACATATAAACTTGTTTTGCATTAGTAAACATGCTTACTGACAAAACTTTTCAACATAATCAGTGGAAGGGTAAGGGGGAAACAGTGAGCTGTCAGCTGTTAGCATTTTTTTCTAAAATTTACATAATTGTTTAATAACAAGTGCACATCATTTTGTTTATTTCACTTTATTTTGTATTCAGATATATTAGGAGCTGACTAACATTCAGAAATCCTTAAGTCTGTCACACATTCACATCCTTAAGTCTGTAGACATTTTAAACTGAGAATAAAAAGCATTCAGGTCAGAGTAAACACTTTCAAGTCAGAGACACACATTTAGAAAATTGCAATGAATACACAACATGATGAATAATATAATGTACTACATGAACATCATTTATTATTAATATTATGTAGAATAATAGAAATATATCAAAAGGGTTAAATTAGGTACAGTTGGCCTGATTTACTAAACGAAATGGACATGAACAGGGATTAATCAGTATGGTCAATGCAGAGTGAAGATCCCTGAACTAGCAAAGACATATTATAACTTATTTAGATTAATTATATCAGTATGCACCTGATGCAGTTTTGTTCCATTAGATGCATAAGTAAAATCGCTAACAGGGGTTAGCTAGATCAAAAAACATTAGAGAAAATCAAATGTTATTGTAGGTGTTCCACCTTCTGGAGCATACATTTAAGTGCAAACCATACTTAGGGGTCTATTCACAAAGCTGCCGAAGGATCTGGCCGTAGCTTCGGCCGATCCTTCGGCTGGCTTCGGCCCCAGGACCCCTTCGGTTCAGGAGAACCGAGGGGGTGCTGTACGGGTTATTCACAATAGCCCGTACAGCTCCCGATCACGGCCGAGCGTCTGAATAGACCCCTTAGTATATTGACTGTATACAGTATAGGCTTCTTCATTGTATCCATATGCATCATGGCTGCATAGAGTATTCCATGTAGATAAGTTATAACGTGGTTATCAAATACATGATCGAGTGCACTATAATAGCTATATTTACAGTGAAACTTCTGACAGAAGTGTAATTCCAGACAAATCTTTTGTTTTGGATAGAAAGGGTAGAGTCTAAAGCCTTTGTCAGCGTATTTTTGCTGTTTGTGTTCTATCTAAGAGAAACAACAGAAGGTTAGGGGAAATTTGCACACGTTGATGAAAAGTTTAAATTTTTAAGCTTTTCCTCAAAATAGGTACCTCCTTTTGCAGTGACAGCTGTTAAATTTTGGATTTCCCCTCTTTTTCTATCTCAGTGGTAAAATCCTTCCTCATTCTATCCTCCGAGGGGCTCAGTCAAGCTGAAGGCATATGCTTCGGCTCGACTGAGCCCAGGTTAAAGTTGAAGCTGGCCGAACGGCCTGCTACTGACAGCTGGCTCCGGCCACTTGCAGAGACAGACCAGCGTCCCTGGTTACCAGGTAACCAGGGACGCCGTTCTGCCATTATACTGAGAACCTGGCGGAACCGCCGTGATATCACAGCGGCTCCACCAGGTTCTCATTGTGTAATGACGGATGGGCGCCCATCTGTCATTATGATGAGAGCTTAGCAGAGCCGGTGGTGATATGAAAGCCCACTCTGCTGAGCTCTCATCCTAATGACAGAACAGCGTCCCCTGGTTACTAGGTCATTAGGATGAGAGCTTAGCAGAGCCGCTTTCATATCCCCGCCGGCTCGGACAAGCTCTCATTGTAATGACAGCTGGTCCCGGCCAATAGAAAACAGTTGGGTGGAGCTAGCTGTCACTGCTTGCTCCGCCCAATCGTTTTCCATTTTTTTTCACTTTTTTTGACTGTTTTTCTATTCTGCTCGGTACCACAGAGGTACCGAGCAGAATAGCCGAGCCGAATGCCTCCCAGAAGCATTAGGCTATTCACTCACTGCTGTTCGGCATCTATGAGAATAGGCCGAACAGCAGGGAGTAGCCTGCCGGAGGTTCGGCTCAGCCAATCCAGATGTTGGATTGGCTGAGTCAAACTCCTTCTGCACTTCGGGTCGTCCGAACATGCTGAGCATGTTCGGCCGAACCGAAGCCACCCAATGTAAGGCTGATTTCAGTCAGTGTACGACTGAAATCAGCTGTACAAGCCTGAAGTGAATAGCCGAACAGCGTTTGGCTCACTTCACTTCGGGTCGGTCATTCACTCGGCTGCCTATGGCAGCTTTGTGAATAACCCCCTTATATTTATATCCGTATATATCACTATAATTAATTTTATAAATATCTATGACGTTACTGACAAGTAATAATATAGACTATGAATAATTTCCCTCTTTGTATCTTTGTGCCCTCATTGCCTTTTGGTAGTAGCTGAAGGCAAGAGAAGAAAGGTTTTAGCACTAAGTGATAGCTATTGCTAAAATGAGTATATTTAGCACTTAACATGTCTGTTTTAGAAACCTGGATGACTAACCGCAGAAAAAGATCAAGTCTGCCCGTTTTTTAACCAAT
This sequence comes from Nanorana parkeri, assembly GCF_000935625.1. Classification (NCBI taxonomy): domain Eukaryota; kingdom Metazoa; phylum Chordata; class Amphibia; order Anura; family Dicroglossidae; genus Nanorana; species Nanorana parkeri. Next base: position 420,496 of record NW_017307264.1, on the reverse strand, counting down.
TTTAAATACATATAAACCTATGTTTATACCAAGCATTTTTAATTTAACTTACTGTTTATTAACTGCTTCTGCTTCATTACTCTTGAACTTTCCTCCTGCTATTTTGGGGTCATGCTTCTTGAACTTGAACTGAGCTTCGTGTCCTTGAACTGAGCTTTTTTTTTTTTTAAATACTGCTCTCCTGAGCCCTTGGGTATAGTTGTTACAGGATCGTTTTCACTTTAGCGATAGCGATCGGAGTTAAGTGAAACTTTCTATACTTTAACATTCTGATTTTTTTCAATGAAAATAACGTTTTGGGTAAATCACCTTGTTATCTCAAGAGCCAAATTTATCTCCAAAGGAGTAATGATATGTGCATTGTGGTGCTTTACTAATGGAATGGAGCATATCCATTCACGTTCCATTCACACAGAAGCGGTTTTAATGTGCATTGTTCAGACTTGGGATGCACCGATACCGGTCACAAGTGACGAGGGAACATGGAGCCATCTTCCCGGCCAATCAGGAAGCCGGGCAGCGTGTAATGACTTGCTGCCCGGCTTCCTGATACCGGAAGTATTGGGCTAGGCATCGGAGCATTTGGACGAGTACAAGTACTCGCCCAAATACTCGGCATCAGCACCGTTACCAATACTAGTATTGGTATCGGTGCATCCCTAGTTCAGACTATTGCGGGGTCTGAACTAGGCTATTTCAGGGGCAGATTCTGCATGTTCCCGGCTATAGTAATAGCTGCAAATGAGCGGAATCCATGCAATTGAAAAGATTTTAGCGTTTTCGTACCGCGCAGTATTCCGTACCTAAAACCGTGCGGAAAAACTCAAACGCTATGGGGTCTATTCACAAAGGTGCCGAAGGATCCAGCCGTAGCTTCGGCTGATCCTTCAGCTAGCTTCGGTTATGCAAGGCCTTCAGTTCAGTAGAACCGAAGGGCTGCTGTACGGGCTATTCACTATAGCCCGTACAGCTCCCAAAGTTGGCCGAGCGGCTCGGTCGAGCCGAAGGCATATGCTTCGGCTCGACTGAGCCAAGGTGAAAGCCAAAGAGGGCCGAACGGCCGGCCGTTGGCCAGCTGAAAGCCTTCTACTGGCAGCTAGGCGGAGCCAGCCGAGAGAGAGAGAGAAAGAGAGAGAGATGACGACTGGCTCCACCCAGCAGTCTGTAGCAGACTGTCGGCCGGCCAATGGCTGGCCCTTCGGGTCGGTTATTCACTCGGCTGCCTACAAATAGACCCCATAGATTCTAACAGGGTTGGCTATTTGTACATTTGCTTTAACCTCCCTGGCGGTATTCCCGAGTCTGGTGGCCTACAATGTAAAACAACATATTTGCTTGAAAAACAATGTACCGCTTTTGGTACCTAAAATCCTGACTAATCATACCGCCAGCGAGGTTAAGTAATATGTCCTATTTATGGCATATTCAAAATAGGTTAAAACTAAATCCACCACAATTAATTTTGTAAGCAGTCCATAATTTGTATTGAGAATGTATGGTACCTGTGACCTGGCTTAATGTTATTGTTTTTAATTTGGGAATTTGGAAAATAAATCCTTTCACATAATAGTTTTGTTACTGCATTTTGCTATTTTTTTTTATTTTCTGTGTTTTCAGCATTTTTCTGAACATATATACAGTATATAACATCACAGGCAGTGCACACAGAAGCTTTCAGATACCGAATGCCAAGCAGCTCATGTATCATAATGAACTGGATTTATAAATAGTGTGATTCTTTATCAATCAGAAATAAATATTTGGAAATATTTTGAATCAGTGTGCTTGATTTACTAAAAAAGAGGGAGATTGCTCACTGAGCTAGCTGAATAGGGTAAAGGCGTGATCATTTCAATAATTTAAACAAAGGAAATCCTGTTATTTATTTATCTTGCACATGACTGGAAATTTAAAGTGAATACATCTTCACCCTATTACCAAGCTAAATTACCATGTCGTACCAGCCTAAAGTGAATAGCCAGCCTAAAGTGAATAGCCGAACAGTGTTCGGCTCACTTCACTTAGGGTCGGTTGTTCACTCGGCTGCCCTCGGATTTTAATAAATCATTCCAAGTAGTGTCAAATATCCCTGATTATCATCTATAATATCATTAATATTTTTTACCTTTCAAAGTTTCAAATGCAAAGTAAAGAGGTTCTCTATTAATATGCCCCATTAACTGCTTGCATTCATGCTTAAAGTAGCCCATACACTTTACAACCCTCGCAAGACTTTTGTCTTGCGAGGGTTGTAAAGTACTTTTAAAAACATACAATCTGCCCATCTTGGACAGGCAGATCGTACTTGCGATCATCGCAAGCCCGCCCCCCTGAGGGGCGGGCTTCCGATGACTGCAATGCTGAACGGGCAGTGTGCGCGTGCGCACACCGGCCCGTTCGGCTGTTATCTCTCGATCATGTTAAAAACCAGCCGAAAATCGTACGATTCTTGGCTGGTTTTCCAACATGCTCGAAATACAAAAGTCGTGCCACCGTACATTAGCAACGGTCGCACGCCTTCCATACAATGCACAATTATCGTGCGATCGCGGGATTTCCCGCGATTCTCGTATGAGAATCTTGCAGTGTATGGGCACCTTTAGGCTATTGTTTTAACAAGGTCGTTCACCATGTATTTAGACGTTACTCTCCCCAGGTGATGATTTTCTCTCTACTATTTGTTCTGTAGAAAATCATTCGCTCAGGGCACATTGTCTCCTCCGCAACCCTGGCTTCAGGCCAACAATATAAGCACTAATAAATATACAAGTCCAATATATATCTTATTACATGTTTTTGTTTAACCGCTGTGTGGACGGTAAACTAAACTTTAACACCTGAACACAGTTCTGCAATTTCGGCATATGTTAATTAAACTGTACATATCTTTGCAACTACCTAGTGTATCCAGGGGTCAGTTTTTTTTGGTAAAATTAGGTACCTCGGCTTATATTCGGGACGACTTATACTCGAGTATATACGGTATACTGTGTTTTTCAAGAAAAATAAGAATAAGTATAAAATCTTTTTTTATTTTTATTCTTGTACCCTATATGCTGACACTAACACTGCCAGTGACATGGACGCTGACATGAATGCTAACATTGACATTACACCTCACACTTGATTTTCTTGATTTTTTTTAATGCTACCTAAGACAACATCACTAACACTGGCACGAACGCTGATGCTAACCCTAAAGGCCCATTCACACCAGCTGCTGTTCTAAATCACACAGCAGCTGGTGTGTTGTGCCCATTACTGTGCTGCCGCACTGATCCTGGCACATCGCACTGTGTATTTTTTTTTGTTAGAACTTTATTGAAATGTCACAAGTGGCATATTCATATATTCATATATTCACAAGAGACATTTTATTCAGTTCTTCAGTCACAGCAGGGTATGGCAAGGTTGTTCCACGTCGCATCTCACTGTGCTCAAAAAAAGTACAACATGCCATCCTTTTTTTCAGTGTACACCACCGCACTCTCACCGCAACACAGTGGTGTGAATGGTGCCCATCCATGACAAGGCACATTGCCTTGTTTTGTGTTGGGGCTGCACTAGAAAAAACGGCTAGCACAGCCCCAAAGCATCTGATGTGAATTGACCTTAACACGAACACTGATGCTAACACTTCTGCTAAGTTCACACCCTTGCGTCTGTCTTTTTGTGCATTGTTGAAAAAAAAAAAAAAAAGTAGCGGTTGCTAGGAGATAGGGGTCTGTTTTCATGCACTAAAACTCATAAAATGCATGTTACATGTATTTTTCATACACTGTCTTTGAAGGATATGTTACCAAAAATTATTGCTGAGCCACCATAAAATGAAATGGTACTTTTTCCTAATGTCTAGAAGCACAGCATACAGGTGTGAACAGGTCCCATAGAAAGGAATGGCAATACTTTGCATTTATGTGCGTTGGACAAAGGGTATTAAATCGCACAGTTGTGAACAGTGCCTAACACTAATCTAGATCAAGCCCTGATCTACTACTTTATTAAAAAATAAAAGGCTTTCTCCCCCTCACAGAATGCCTCTACTCAGTAGCGTGACAAGGGGGGTGCGGCCCGCACCCGTGTGACACCATTGGAGGGGTGACACCAAAATGACTCAGTCATTTTGGTGTCACCCCCCTCTGAAAAGTCGGGCGCTCGGTCATGGACCAAACGCCCGACAGTATCAGGAGAGAGGAGGGGACCCGGCGGCATACATTATCCCGCCGGGTGACTGTCCCCTCCTCTCTCTGCCGGCGTCCATCACGAAGATGGCCGCCGGCAGGTACCAGAATACTGCCTGCGCATGCGCAGTGACGTCTCACGGGGTGACACTCGGTTACCGCTCCGGGTGTCACCCAGCCTCGGGACGCCCCTGCCTCTACACCAGAAGTGAGCAAACTCTGGCCCTCCAGCTGTGATGAACCTGCAAATCCTGTCATGCATCTGTCTCTGGGAGTCATGCCTGTGGCTGTGACATTCTTGCAATGCCTCATGGGATTTCTAGTTCCACAACAGCTGGAGGGCTGGAGTTTACCTACCCCTGCTCTACACAGTTACAATGGGGAATTTTTTTGAAAATTAGAGCAGACAGAATTTGCAGCAGTTGCCCATGTGAATTATTATAAACCATCACCCTCACAGCCACAGTTCCACTTATGATCTGCCTTTTTTCCACTAAACTTAATGTGCTAGACTGGGAGAAATATGTAGATTGTCACCACTGACCTCTAGTGAAAATACTAATTGTCTGGCCATTAAAGTGTATCTTAACTCTTAAATCTCATATGTTAAACGTTAAATATTAAAACATTTTTCTTCATGTTGGATAAAGCAGGGAATGATTAAAACTCTGCCATGTTTTTAGGCTGCCAGGCCAGCTGTTGACAAGCCTGATGCACTACCATCACAACTCAGCACAGCTTTCAAGCTGCTGGCATTATAGACCACATATACCATTTCATTCACCCCTGATAAAGGGGGTTGGTTTGAACCTCTCAAATACATTGGCTACTCTACTTGAATGTCCCCTGACCCTAATAGAATAAAGTTGTGTCCATTTTAATTGGTGTGGTGCTTCAATTCCTACATCTACTGTGTTCACTGTCAAGCCAAGAATACTGTATAGATCCTTTCGAAGCTACCTACTCATTAGCCTGATCACACACATTCATATCACTTGACTACTGTTGGATGAGAAATTACCACAAGGGTCCAGCGCTTTCTTTTCACACTTCCAAATGTTTTTATCTGTATCCCATTTGCACACCAGTAAGTGAGAGGAAATCTCTCCAAAGTGAGGCTAATAGTAGTTGGTCACATTCAACTGGACTTGTTCTGTATTGTTGGGGATGTTTTGCAGCTTATCCAAGCTGCAGATACAGTAATACCCAAAACATATGCTGCAGATTCCCACCCGATATCTGTCTGATAAGAGTGTATTTTTATATAAGACAGTTATATGTTAGTCTGCAGCTCATTTTTAACAATTACACGTTAAATGTATGTATAAACATGTATTAAAATAATGTGTATAATGTGTGTAACAGAATCTCTGACACCTCTCTGATGACAGAAAAGATAGGTGAGGCCCAAGTGTCATCTTTACCAAATAAAAGTTCCGGTTGACCCATTAATTTCCCTAAGAAATAAACCAATCTTACGTTGATTTAAAAAATGGTAATTGGTATTTGGTAAAATTTGCACACTTGCTAACAGGAGATAGGATGGATTTTAAAGAAGAGCTTATTTTGGTCTATGGAGCAATAAAGAAAATACACTCACCGCTGTTCCTCGGTTCTGCAGGGGTTGGAATTCACCTCTCTCCCCCTCAATGGTCCTGCATTAGACAAGATGACATCAGCGGTCCTTAGACCGTCGAAATCTAGGGAAAAAGGGTCTATGGGGAACAGTCTACCAGCCAGGTAGGACCGCGGATAAGGTCAGTATATTTTTTATTTGAACCTCTAGACCAAAATGAGCACATAAGCCTTGCAGTGCAGGGGTAGCCCCACTGCAAGGGTTTGTTTTGTAATTCTTGGAGCTCCTCTATAAAGGGGGAATCTAATGTCTTCTAATTGGTGAATTCAGAAGATATGGTTAATTTCATCATGTGAGATTACATTTTGCAATGTATTTACTTTAAAGTGACATATCAGTGTATCCATTTGTTAAGTGGTGGATAAATCAGCTTAACATTTGTGACCCTTATGCTACCTCATACCTCTGAACATTTCCTTTGAATGAATTTTGACGTGGTTGTTATTATACACTAACAAAACACACCACTCCTATTTTTAAAGTCTCCTTTTCTCCTTAGAAATTCACTCCATTTAGATGTCAATCAGCACATGTATTGAATAGAAATTCCCTCCCACATGACTCTATATATTGTCACAATATTAATGCTTGTTCTACTTAACCTGAGCTGTTGTCCCAAACGTATCCCACCAGAAGAGAGAACAGCCAACATGATTGCCCTACATGTCCTATTGCTTGCCGCCGCACTTATACAGAAAGGTATGCTTTTTCAAACACTTTATCTCCTATAGTTTTGCATACTGGATTAGCTAGAGAATTGCAGTCCTCCAGCTGTTGGTGAACTACATTTTCCCAGCATGCTTTTATACTGCATGGTTCTTGGTCTAATTGGTTTACCTGAGCAAAATCTGGTGTAGCAAGCTATATGTTACATATGTCCTGCATAGCACAGCAACAGATGCATCTACAGGCAATTTCAGAGCAAGACTAGGTGCACATATGTGCGTTGGTTGTAAACTGGGAAAATGCTGAAGTCAGCTTGCTGCGAGCTCCGTCTTCATGCCCTTGTATGTAGCCACCATCATATCAATGAAAGCTACATAAAATATATTTTTTATGAAAATAACTGTATCTCGTAGCTACATTTGTATTGGAATAATAGAGTTGTATATTGTACTACAAATATTAATATTATTAATATTATTAATGTTTATTTTATACATAAAATGATTCCATGGGTATATTAACATTAATAATGTCAAAATTATTTATTCAGTACCAAAACCCCTGCTCCTATTCAATAAGGGGAGGAGATTTACACTTAGAAATAGACTGCCAGGCTATGAGGATTTGCACTTGGCTTTATTACATTCTTGTAGGCTCCTGATCCTGAGCCAGGTATGCAATTGTGTTTCATATGTGTGCTTATCAAGCTTAGTTTTACTAAAGCTGGCCGTACACCAGTAGAATTTTGTTTGAAAAAATTAGTTATGGAACATGCTAATAGTTAATGTGTGCAAATCAATGATCGATTTTGACCATAGTGGCAAAAAAAGATGAAGAAACAAGATGTAACGAACAACGTTTTAACAGGGAATGCGGTTTTCATCCATAAATTCCATTTATTTCCAAAACAAAAATGTTCTGATGAAAATCTACAAGTGTTTGGCTAGCTTAACTCTGGTAAAAGCATTTCTAGTGTATCCCCAGGGATTGATGACATGGCATGTAAGTTTAACACCCTAATAAATTAGGCCCATATGGTGCCTTAGCAAAGTATCTCTTACACTTATAAGAAACGCTGCGCTATCCTTTATATTATTAGACTCTGTGTGGTGGATTGCCTAGCATATCTGGGGCCCAGGGCAGAACATATTTTGACCCCATCAGCCCCACCCTGCTCCCCAACACATCAACATTATTATTATAACAGCATGCTAGGGATGGGAGCAGAATTGACCAGGGGAGGGTGAACAGCATCAGCTGTAGGTACGGTTGTAACTTTATGCAGAGATTCTGAAGTTAGCACACCAACCCGTCTTCCCTAGCTCAAATACACTATCCCCTGCAAAATGCAGCGAACACATGAAGGAATGGCTAATAACATGGGTCTCACTTAAGATTGTATAGCTTTTAGCATGGGAGTAAAATAAGCCCATTATTGGCAGTTTTAGCAACTCCCAGCATTGGTGCTCAGTGGCAGGCTCAGCCTTTATGACCCCCCACCGGACCCCCCCTCCCCCCCAAGGATCGATGGTTAGTGGCAGGCTCAGGCTGTAATAAGAAGCCCCTTCCCCCCAGCATTGGTGGTCAGTAGCACGCTCAGGTTTTATTTAGCCCTCCCCCCC
>NW_017307264.1:410226-411211 GCF_000935625.1 Nanorana parkeri | reverse complement strand
GCTGCCTTTACCTGTCATGCAGGCCTAAACTTCTTCTTTTGGGGGAGATTACACCACCTGACGGTTCTAGCTTCTATCAGTGCCAGGTGCAGAAACACAGAGAGTGTTCCAGCACTTGGCACATCACTGCCACTCTCCAATAGCCATACCAGGGCACCCTCCGAATGGTGGTACCTGGTAAAAACATACATTATCCTTACCCAAAGTTTGTTTGAATCAATTATATGAAGTTACATTTTTTTCAGGTTTTCAAATCCTATATCTTAACGTATTGATAGAGTTAATATAGAATTAATATAATAAATAAATAATAATAATAATTAATTCTCAGTTGAAATAAGTGAATGTTACGCTTTTCATAAATTGAATTTATGTTGAATTAACAAATCAAATTTACTTCCCAATACTTATATTTGTGTTTAAAAAAAGAAGAGAACTTTATGCAGTGTATGAAAATGAAACACGTCAAAGCAAACCGCAAAGGGTAGCAACAGCAATGGTTTTGAAAGAGATTAGAAGGTATAGCTATGCATTGTAGTGGTAGAGTTATGAGATTTAACCAACAATCCACTGGAGTACAGATTGACATGTTGATGTCAGCAGTCACAATGTCTTCTTTTCATGAGCAGTGATCCACACAAAACCACTGCATCGGTCTTAATCTCACGCTACCACACCCTGAACAGGTGCAATTCTTGGAAGGTCAGAACTCTGCCAAACTATCAATAATACTTAAATGGTACTTCATTTTTTTTTTTTCATAGTTTTTTCATAGTTTCATAGTTTTCAGTGTGTTATGATAGGACACCCTTGAAAAAATGTTAGACCGAAATGACAAACCAAAAATAAATATTTACATACAATTAAATGAAACGGGGCTACAACATGCTCACACTGTGTTATGGCAAGTTTAGAAAATAGCCTAATGTATTATCTAAGCTTGTTTAAAGATATATATATATGTATATCTATATATATATATACA
>NW_017307264.1:408563-410182 GCF_000935625.1 Nanorana parkeri | reverse complement strand
ATACATATAGATATATATATGCATTTTTTATATTATCTAAAAAGTTTGTATGTTCTTTAGGGTTACACAAAATCAGAGTATCATCTGTTATATGCCAGTAATTCAATTAGCCATTTTGATACAGCAAGAATGCAATGGCAACTGCATAATCATTCATTTGATGCCTATAATTATAAAGCAGATGCATATTACACCAAACAGAGTACATTTCACCAGTTACATCTGTTCAGATGAAATCATTTTGGATGGACAGGGACTGTCTTACCTACTTACCTAACCATTGCCTTTCTATTACTAGCTAATTGCTCTTTCCTGCTCAGGTAGCACAGAAATTTTAGAGCAAGCTAAAAAAGTTTTGAAAGCAATTAAATTAAATTTTGTAAGACTCACCACCTAGCTCATATGCTATCTAGCTATCATATAGAATAATATCTGTTGCTTCACTTGTAAAAATAACATGGTGTATTAATACAGCATTACTTTGGATTTCCTAAACACAATACCCTCTGATTGATAGGGTAGACATGCTAATTAGGACATTTAACATTTCCTAAATTAGGTCAAACCATACATTGAAGGAAATTTATCAAAACTGGAGCAGACAAAATATGGAGCAGCTGTGCATGGCAACCAGTCAGTGTCTCTCTCATTTTCAAATCTTAGCTGAACAAACTGAAGATTCTCCCCAGAATCTTCAGCTGCTCCAGTTTTGATAAATTCTCCCATTATCTTTTGTCATAAAGGTCTGATGGATAGCAGAAATCTTTACACATATGGTTCACTGAAAAGTTTAGTAGCTGAAAATAAATTACATGTAGATGAACTGGTAACAACCAGTAGCCTAGAACATCAGGTAATGCTTATAAACACATAACATTGCATAAACTTGTACTGATCTAATTTTTCTTTTTTCTTACCTATAGGAGATGCTTTTCAATGCTACGGTAAGTAGTCATTGTTCATATGTCTAATGTCTTTATGCAGAATGTACAGAATAGATATCTAGGTATTTTTTTTAAGGGTAGCTCCAGCTATTTTTTTGGCTGATGTTTAGAGTATAAGTGGGGGAGCTAAGTCCCTGATCCTAAATCACATGTTATATTAAAAGCAGATATAACATTTAAGAAATGCTTAGTTGGAAAATGAAAAATATAATGCTATATAGTAAGCAATCACAGTGTAATACTAACACATATATAATACTAATACTGTGCCCCCTTGAGCACATCAAATAGGAAAATAGCCCATATAGGGTGCCTCGGTGAACAGTTTGCAGGGTCACATGGCGCTGAGCATGGACTATAGAGGTATGGTTAAATACAACACCAACCTTTTTCACTTTATACACTTGTCTTTGTACCCACAAAATATGCCTTAATATCTGTTCCACTGGAGTGCATCTCATAGACACACATAAACATAGGCTCAGTCCACTCTGTTAGGGTGTATTAACATGCTTTGTGAAAATGCAGCCCATTTAATTGACTAGACTGCGTAAGGCACCAAAACACACCAGAAAAGGTGCATGCACTATTTGTTCTAATGCAGCACGCCACAAAACATGGTAGTGCACAATGCATTGTGGTGCAACTACAACAAGGGTGACATAGGGGGGGGGG
>NW_017307264.1:369952-408004 GCF_000935625.1 Nanorana parkeri | reverse complement strand
AAGGGTAGCTCCAGCTATTTTTTTGGCTGATGTTTAGAGTATAAGTGGGGGAGCTAAGTCCCTGATCCTAAATCACATGTTATATTAAAAGCAGATATAACATTTAAGAAATGCTTAGTTGGAAAATGAAAAATATAATGCTATATAGTAAGCAATCACAGTGTAATACTAACACATATATAATACTAATACTGTGCCCCCTTGAGCACATCAAATAGGAAAATAGCCCATATAGGGTGCCTCGGTGAACAGTTTGCAGGGTCACATGGCGCTGAGCATGGACTATAGAGGTATGGTTAAATACAACACCAACCTTTTTCACTTTATACACTTGTCTTTGTACCCACAAAATATGCCTTAATATCTGTTCCACTGGAGTGCATCTCATAGACACACATAAACATAGGCTCAGTCCACTCTGTTAGGGTGTATTAACATGCTTTGTGAAAATGCAGCCCATTTAATTGACTAGACTGCGTAAGGCACCAAAACACACCAGAAAAGGTGCATGCACTATTTGTTCTAATGCAGCACGCCACAAAACATGGTAGTGCACAATGCATTGTGGTGCAACTACAACAAGGGTGACATAGGGGGGGGGGGGATTAATAATTAATATGTTCAAAATTAATTGGACTGCTTTAAGGACTACAACAAGCAAAAATCCTGTTTTTTATTAGAGTGAGGAAAGTTTAGAGACTTTGCCAGTATTTTTAATGCTTTTCCCCTCACTTCCGGCATTGGTGGCAGTAACAGGAATCAGCAGTTATACAGATGAGGGCTCAATGCTGTTATCATGTGTAGACTGTTGATTTTTAACAAATTAATTCCTGCTGTTTTTTATTATTCTTTACAGCACCAGTAACAGCATCAGACACAATCCTGTGTAGCACATGTGGTGGTGGATCTTGTACAGCAGATAACGGATGTGTATGCAATACTGACTTGACTACGACTTGTGCTCCCACATCTGAATGTTCCAGTGTGGCCACCAATATGTGTTGCCCTACAGGCTATTACTGGTCAGCAACAGACATCTGCTGCACAGGTAACTTGGGTCATAGAATACATTTTGTCTGTTTGAGCATCTTCTCAGTAGAATCAACTATAGGAATATGAACAAATTCTACTAATGGTAATTATAAAAACTCCCTTTTTACCTTTTACAGCCACATTGATCTGCAACCCTGCTTGTAACAGTGATGAGATGTGTACAAATGTCAGCTCAGTAGCCACTTGCAGCTGTAATACTACATTATACAATGGTCTGAGTAAGTCCTAAAAATTAATATATGGCATTATAACTGTTATACTGTTGTTACTGCTGTTACATTGACTTAAACTTGCTGTTGTCACTTGTGAAAGAAATAGATTTTTTTTTTTAAAGCTGAAGTTTAATTTGCTTATATTTTGCCTTCCTTGCCACCCCAGCATGGTAAAAAAATAAATACATTTTAATGCCTTATTATGTATGTCTTACTACATAAAGGGCACATTGTATGTCTCTAGAGGGTTTTGCTTAATTGTGGTAATTCATTGTATGAATAACGTATCATAGAAGTAGAGGAACTGAGTATTGTCATATCCAACATTTGTAACAAAAGACCTTTTTATATTTTCTGCTTTGTTTTCTGCTTTAGATACATCATCTCTGGCTCCTACAGTAACTTGTGGATCAACTGTCATAACAGTTTCCCTTAACAAATGCTTATTGGAATCACTTGGATATGATTCCAATAGCTTCCAGTTAAACAACAACTCAGCCGTCTGCACTAATACCTACACACAGACCGTCAGCAGCAAGACTATGCAGGCAATCCAGGCTTTACCCCAAACAGGATGGTGTGGAAACGTAATTACTGTAAGTGAATCTGTAGGGATTTAACTATGTGCTAGTATACTAACAATACAGTATGAAACAGAGATCAATATCACAGAAGGTTAATTCATTATATACATAGTCTTCCAACATTCAGCATTCAATGGCTGTTTGAAAAAAGAACAGCTAGGATAGGAAAGACTGGTCATCCGACTGCATCTGAAAACATAGCCCTTGCCTATGTTCACATCCAAAGCTTGATGTCTTATGATTTGGCCATGTCAGTGTTAAAATATAAAAATTTGAATGAGTAGTGTACTCAGCCAGTGTATGGATTGCTTAACATGGACTTTGTGTGTCTAAGCTACAGGCAGGTTAAAGTGACACTAAACTCAGGAGTTACATCTTAAAAATGCATTCAAGTACCTTAGCTAGTAACAAAAATTACTGTAGATCCTCGAATCATCTCTGAATTGGTGCTGACACTGTCCTTCCTTCTGGAGGGTGGCAACATTTGTTCCCCATGGTCCTTGTGTGTGTTGTAAAGTAGCCACTGCTCCAATCTCACTCCCATAATAGACTATAATTTCAATACAAATTAGCTAACTAAACATTGTAGTCTATCAAGGAAATGAGCTTGGAGTGGTGACTACTTTACAACACACAGGGACCATGGGGAACAAACGTAGCCACTCTCTAGAATGAAGGACAGTGTCAGCACCAATTCAAAGAGGATTTGAGGATCTACAGCTGAGTGATACACAAATAAGTTACATTTATGTTATTAGCTAAGTAACTTGTATACATTTTTAAGATTTAACTCCCGAGTTAAGTGTTACTTTAATGAAGGTCATTTGGTCATATGTTGACCTGTGCACTTGTATCATTGGACTTTTAGGGGAAAGTTTGTTTCATATCAGATGGAGTGTCATAATACCTCTACTTCCCCTGAGAGAAAAACAATGCAAATGGCATCCACATGGGGATGCAATGAACTTTGCGGTACCTTGATGTTAGCAAGCCTGTTGATCTTTCTGTCTGCCATGAAAAGTTATGAACATTTTCTCATGTTTTTGGTTTTTCAGACCGACACCTCAAAAGTTTACTATTCCAATGTCCTCCACATTGGACTTCAGAACAGATCTATAATTACCGTGAATCCAGTCAACCTCACCTTTTCCTGTTCCTACAACCTGACGATGCAGACAAGTCTGGCTGGTGCTATTAATGTTTCCGTAAAGTAAGAATACCATTAAAATTGACAAGTGCTAACATTTCACAGCAGAGGTCTTTATGTACGTTAGCCTTTTCCTATACCGTAAATACATTTTTATTGTTCTTCCTTTCTATCTCATCTGCTAGCACTGTCAACCTCACAGCAAGCGGGGAAGGCTCCGTGCTCACTACAATGACAGCATACTGGGATACACAATATACTCAGCCAATACAAAGCAGTGACATTGTACCTGTTGGATCAGAGGTCTATATAGGAATAACCTCAGATGCTGGAGATTCCAGCAAATTTGTTCTGAGAACAGAGAGCTGTTTCGCCACACCTGATAATAATGTGAATAATGTCAACAAGGTAGCCATTGTGAGTAGAGGGTAAGTTTTCACAATTTCATCATTTATCATGGATTTAATCTATAATTATTGTTTTTTTAATATGACAAGTTAAAAAAATTTATTTGCAAAATAAAACAAGTTGTAATGATTAAAGCAAAACTTTAGGCAAATAGTTCAATACACAAATAAAGTACATATAAGGGAGTTGCTTTATCTTCCAAAGGATTTGTATCTGTTTCCATCCAGTACTGAGGTGTACACACCTGTCTGGCAGGCAGGAGGCCCGCTTTCTCTTTGCTGCAGTTAAGTAACATTTATTGGTTTTGTCCTTCTCCTAGTGTGGGATTGGGCAGTGAAAGCAAAAACAGCTGGTGCTGACACTGTCCTTCCTTCTGGAGGGTGGCAACATTTGTTCCCCATGGTCCTTGTGTGTGTTGTAAAGTAGCCACTGCTCCAATCTCACTCCCATAATAGACTATAATTTCAATACAAATTAGCTAACTAAACATTGTAGTCTATCAAGGAAATGAGCTTGGAGTGGTGACTACTTTACAACACACAGGGACCATGGGGAACAAACGTAGCCACTCTCTAGAATGAAGGACAGTGTCAGCACCAATTCAAAGAGGATTTGAGGATCTACAGCTGAGTGATACACAAATAAGTTACATTTATGTTATTAGCTAAGTAACTTGTATACATTTTTAAGATTTAACTCCCGAGTTAAGTGTTACTTTAATGAAGGTCATTTGGTCATATGTTGACCTGTGCACTTGTATCATTGGACTTTTAGGGGAAAGTTTGTTTCATATCAGATGGAGTGTCATAATACCTCTACTTCCCCTGAGAGAAAAACAATGCAAATGGCATCCACATGGGGATGCAATGAACTTTGCGGTACCTTGATGTTAGCAAGCCTGTTGATCTTTCTGTCTGCCATGAAAAGTTATGAACATTTTCTCATGTTTTTGGTTTTTCAGACCGACACCTCAAAAGTTTACTATTCCAATGTCCTCCACATTGGACTTCAGAACAGATCTATAATTACCGTGAATCCAGTCAACCTCACCTTTTCCTGTTCCTACAACCTGACGATGCAGACAAGTCTGGCTGGTGCTATTAATGTTTCCGTAAAGTAAGAATACCATTAAAATTGACAAGTGCTAACATTTCACAGCAGAGGTCTTTATGTACGTTAGCCTTTTCCTATACCGTAAATAAATTTTTATTGTTCTTCCTTTCTATCTCATCTGCTAGCACTGTCAACCTCACAGCAAGCGGGGAAGGCTCCGTGCTCACTACAATGACAGCATACTGGGATACACAATATACTCAGCCAATACAAAGCAGTGACATTGTACCTGTTGGATCAGAGGTCTATATAGGAATAACCTCAGATGCTGGAGATTCCAGCAAATTTGTTCTGAGAACAGAGAGCTGTTTCGCCACACCTGATAATAATGTGAATAATGTCAACAAGGTAGCCATTGTGAGTAGAGGGTAAGTTTTCACAATTTCATCATTTATCATGGATTTAATCTATAATTATTGTTTTTTTAATATGACAAGTTAAAAAAATTTATTTGCAAAATAAAACAAGTTGTAATGATTAAAGCAAAACTTTAGGCAAATAGTTCAATACACAAATAAAGTACATATAAGGGAGTTGCTTTATCTTCCAAAGGATTTGTATCTGTTTCCATCCAGTACTGAGGTGTACACACCTGTCTGGCAGGCAGGAGGCCCGCTTTCTCTTTGCTGCAGTTAAGTAACATTTATTGGTTTTGTCCTTCTCCTAGTGTGGGATTGGGCAGTGAAAGCAAAAACAGCAGACTGATGAACTCATCTCTCTGTCACTCTGCTCTCTTCTCCTAATCAGCATGTTCTTTACACTGTAGCACACTCTATTGTCTCCTTGTGCTGCTTCTTCCTTCCCTAGCTTGAGCTCTGCTGTACAGGCACTGCAAGTGTCTGATACCAAGTCAAATCCAGGTATTTATACTGCTTGCATTTACAAAAATGCATTTCAGGGTTTATTAACAAATACAGAGCTGTATTTATTTGTGTATTTTATATTTGGCTGAAGTTTAGTTTTAAAGTTTTTACTTCCAAAATGTAAGGATATTCTGGTATGTGCACCATGGAGTTAGATGTAGTCTGTTTTTAATTAGGGAATGTGCCATTTATTTTCCTTAATGAGAATACAATTGAGGTTATATTTATAAAGCAGTGAATGTGACAATCATCAAATATTCACTGCAGGTGTATAGTGCATGTGTTTTAAATGACAGTGATTGATTCACCTGCAGTGAATGTTTGGTAAATGTCACATTCCCTGCTTTATTTTAATAATAACCAGGATGCTAGATATTTTGAGGTGATGCATGAAGGTATATTGCTTTACTTGACAGAGAGTGGTGCATCCTGTATACCAACTAGGGACATATACTGTATATATATATATCAAAGTGCAATGTACTTGTTTAAACTGATTTCAATCCTAATGCATTGTCCCTTATCTCTCATCTTGTTGGCTATTGATATCAATTTTTGTTCAGAATTATGAACTAAAAATACAACACAGGTATCCATGTCTTTGAAGATGCATTTTGAGAAACAGTGAGGGCATTGTATAACCAAAATATGGCCTCTCCTAAATACAATTTAGGTATTGCAGGTAATGGTAACCAGGTAATGCAGATGTGGACAATACATGCGCATTTGTCCATTTACATTAATGTGTCACAATCTGCCCGCTAAAATGCATGACTTAATGTGCGCACATCTAACGTGTGCAAAAACTTAGAAGCATGCAAAAACCCTCACACTAAGGTGTGAATGCAGCCATAGATATTATTGTCTGCAGATGATGTATTTAAACCAATCTGACCAAACATTCCTTGCCCAGTTCATAAAAATGTTATGTTAACTCACAGGTGTCCTGCCAACCAGGGAGTCACTGCAGATGTTCAGTCGAATGGAGTGTCTTTTGAATCCAGGTTCAAATTTAGCTCATTTGCATTTCAAGGACAGCCATTAGTTTATATCACCTGCACCGTACGACTGTGTGACAAAAACACAACCTGCACTGGGGTAAGAGAATATATACTCAGTTCATTTTCACAAAATAAAAAACAATTTTTCATACTTATGGACTTACCCTCCTATCTGATTTCTATGATGTAGATATAGTATGGATCATAACATAATACACATCTCTATTACAGTGTTCTACTGCTAGAAGTACTGATGATGGAATGGGCACGTTACAGCTTCCAATCAACTTTGAGGGTACGTTCCTCCTAAATGTTTCACAACATTTCTCGGCCTTGTCTTACATTCAGATCATATGATATGTAACTAATGTCGTCCTTTTTTGTTCTCTTTTACCATCTTATTGTTTATTTCACAACTCTTGCTACCCTTATTTGGTTGTTACAACCTGACCTGAAATAATTGACTGTATGATTTTACTTTCAGATTACTATGGAAATTCAGCATCCAGCACAGGTGAGATAAGAAACATGACATTGGCATTTCATTCTATATTTCCAGTATTACTTTTTCACATATGTGCAAAGTTTGTAATGCAAGGATAATGTTTAGGTCACATGAGAGCTCTTGTTGAAGGTCTATTTATATGAAAATCACAGCAAGAAAATTGCTGACTGATCTGCAGGTTGCTGAGAATCATGTTAAAATAATAGGAATGGCATGCATTTGAAAAGCTTGCAGGCCGAACAAAAAAAAGTATGACAGATTCCTACATCCAGGCTAAACAGCTTGGATGAACGAATCTCCCGCTGTGTACATTGACAGTGTCCATCGCTGTAAGGATACCGAAACAGTGCTTGCAGCTCATTGGCTGCAAGCACCATTCAGCCAATGATTTTCCTTTGGCAAAAGTCAATCTAATGATCTACTTCTGTCGAGGCGATAGGGTCACCAACAGATCGAATGTTGGCTGCTTACTGCTGAATAGGCCGAAATTCACCATATGTGTACTCAGAGTCAGAGTGATATCAGACAGATGATTGTACAACCAAGTAGAGCACCATCCACTGATGAGCTGCATCAGTTTAACATAGAAATTAAGGGGGCCAGCCCTACCCTATAACACTTGTAGATTTTTTTGCCAGCATACTGTTTCCCCAACACTTGTGTGGCAGGAAGGGGGATTTATAAAGTATTTTATGCTTCAGCACTAAGAAAAATCCAGTGCTTACTAGACATGTAACCTCACAAAAAATGTGTTACATTTCGGATGGCTTTGGATTTTGATTTCTTTTGTAAGTTCGATTTGGTTCATTATTTGCATTTCGGTCTGAATTTTTGTGTCGGAAAGATCCACAACAGGAAGTCACACGACTGTGCCTGCAATGCAACCCAACATCCAAAACAAATCTGATTGGCCAGAGAACAGTCACATGTTTCATTTAGTTTTGTTTTGAATGCAATTTGGACAGATACCAATTTTCCCTAAAGGAACATTTGGATTTGTTTGCATTCGGACCCGTTCGGGAATTCAAATGCATCCGAATGTCCAAATTTAACGTAATTCGTACGAAATCCCTTCGGAACAAAACATAATGTACATGCCTAATTCTTACCACCTATTTTAACCTAACCCTTAGGGTCATGTCCCAGAGGCTATTTTCCTTTACATCCTGTTCGGTTGACAGCTGTAACATTTCAATTTGCCATCACCTTCTGTCCATGTGACACAAAATAGAGAAAATAAATCTCCCAGAAAGACACACACAGCAATAAAAGCCCGACAAAGGTTTACCCTTTTCCCTACTTACAAGTAGAACATTTTTGTCTAGAGATATATTTTAAACTCTGTTAGCAAGATGTTGTTGTAATTATTCTTTAGAATCTTCCAATGTTGGACTGGTGCACTTGATAGCATTGATTTCAAACTACACATGGTAGAACACAAACCTAAATGATAAAAAAAAAACATATTTCTACAGTTATTTTTATTTTATCTAACCTATCTCACTCTTTTTTTTAGCTGTGTCCTGGGCTCTGCTGACCAGCTCCCTTCTCGCATTTCTCTTCTTGAAGTTCTTCTGAGGAGGACTCTTCTAAGGAGTGGGCTATAAATGAATATAGTCTGGGGATTTACTTGTACTAAAGCTGTTTTCTGAGGGACTATACGTTATTTATTTTTCTCTACCATTCTGATGACATTCACATAGTTTAAAGGGAATTGATAAGGTTTTTTTTTACTTTATGACTACCCATATGGGATCGTTTGAATATACTCCTACTGTCCATCACAGACCAAATAATCGCTACTACTCTGAAAAAGTATTCCTGCCAAGCTCTCAGGATAATACACCTCTTTGAATACTCTCTCAATACTCTGAAAGTCAGCTCTAATTTAATTATTGGAAATCTGCATATATTTCTGTTGTATAACTCTTGCATTAAATAAATATATTTGTAATATATTATCTTGATGGCTTGTTTATTGAAAGCATTGTGTATATGAATATCTACAGTATATGATGTTAAAATAAAGATTTGCTTAGGTGAATAAGATGATGTAACTTACATAGCAAATGTAGTTACAACAAACCTGTGGACATTTCAATGCATGTAAACTGGCTGCTGGGTGACATAGCAGGCACTCTCAGATGCTTAATTATTTTCCAGAGCAACTTGAGTACCCTGAAAGCCAGGACTCATTATGGCCGCCCCCCTGCTCCCTTCTCCTCCCTATTTGCCAACAAGGCCAACAATTACACATGTGGCCAATAGAGAGGTAGAGAGGCCAATGGTATGGGGACAGCAACAGTGCAACCAGAAACAATGTTTGTAATACTATAGTTTGGAATCAGGCTTGGGAATATTATTCACAATTGTAAATAATTTGGGTCATTTATGACTTTGCCTATAGATAACAGTAGCAATGTAGTGAACTCATGAAGACTTCCTTTGCAACTAGTGAAAAATGTAAAGACACTTTGTCGTGGAAGAAAAAACTGCTGCAGGTGAAAAAAAGAGGCAGGTACGGATAAGTGACCTACTAAACCTCTCTGCCATGGCTGATTGCTGGCCTGTTCTTTCAGGTAAAGCTTAAAACTCCTTGATAACATTCACCTTCACCCTGTCCTTCCTTCTTCCAACATGTTTCTATTGACCGGTGAGACAGCCCATCACAGTAATAGCTCAGTTGGAATTGTGTTGTGGAGGGACTTAGCAGTACTCCCCAACTAGGTGCCTGCACTTTATACCTGTAGTAGTTTTATTTTATTTCCCCATTAAAGGCTCACTTCAAATATTTTGGTACCATTATTTGCATTACCCCAAAATATTACTCAACTTATACAACATGTCACACCTAAAAATCACAAAATAATACACAAAAATGGAGCCCCGTTCAGCTGTTTACCACTCTTTCACGCAATAGCTTAAAGGTAACTTATATTGAGAGAAATATGTAGTCTGACATTGCTATTCTGAAAATGTTTGTTGTCTGGCTCTCTCTGACTTCAATACCTTCACAGGCATGGAAGAAAAATGCAGCCAGTAAAGTCAGATTCAAGTAAACTCCTAATGCAGTTATGTGATCTAGTGACATAAAAATATGAAATCACGGGAATAACAAGACAGAGGAGCAACTAGCTTTTAGCTAGTTCAGCAAGTGGCTTTGGTAGCCACTTGCTGAACTTTTTGTATGTATTTTTGTCAAAAAGATTTTCTTCAATTGATATATTACTCTTAGTTGCTCAGGGCAACATGGGTATAATTTGCGGAAGGAGTCAATATACTGATGAATATTATCTTAGCTGCTAGGTTAGTGCTAGGGTTAGGGATAAGGTGCTTTAGATTAACTGTTAGGGTTAAAGCCAGTTGAAGTACCTGAAATAAATACACATGTAGATAGACTTTATACTAGCAACCTCCATTTTTATAGACTTACTTCCATTTTCCTGTTACAGCAACAGTATAGGGTGTCTCAATATGACTTTACAGCACAATAGGTAATCAAGTTAGACTCAGTGCTCTCGATAATCAGCACTTAGTAACAGACCTGTTCAGAAACTACCCCTGTCGGCCTCTGCAACACAAGGCTTTGTCAGAAAGCTCGTAAAGAGGCTATGGCTGTTGCACAGCATAGATTATTGGAGTGTGAAGACAGGAAGTAGCATTTTCACTGAGAAAAAGGTATTTCAAAGCAATCAGTCACAATTCATAACATGAACTGGTACATGACTACAAAAAAGGTATGCAACTTTATTGGGGCTTAAATCTGAACTCCAGGCAGGTACAAAATACACAAATGAATGCAGCTATGTGTCAGGCTCGTCCTCGGCACCCCCGGCCGCTCCGGCCCCGCGGCGCTCCGACCGTGACGTCACGCGGCGCTCCGGCCGCGACGTCACGCGGGGCTCCGCCCCCTGGGCTCGGCATGGTGCTTATAACCCCAGTGAAGGCAATCACTCGGCGTTCAGTCAATGTGGAACGTCGAGCGAATTGCCTCCACTGTCTCCACTGAACCAGTCCGGCTCCCAAAACCCTGCCTAGATCTCAGAACTTGCTGGCACATCGCCTCGCTACAGCTCCTCTCAGCCACAAGGGATAGAGACTGATCCCCACAGCTTGAACAGCTGAACCGCAAGTATATGGGCTCTAGCCCTATATTGAACTACCTGATAGTTGCCTGATACTACTGCTGATGAGTACATGTTGAAGTTAGATGCCTGTGTAATTACTACTGTGGGGTTACATACCAACTGGAGTGTATTAAGATTACAACTAAAGGGTTACATGCAAATGAAGTGTATTAAGAGATACTGCTAAAGAGTGCATGCCTACGCTATATGCCTATCTACTGACGTCAATTCCACACAGCTGTCGTTAATTGGGTATAAAGAGCATTATCAGTAATCCAGATTGCACAGTATCTCCCAGATGCACTGAGTGTTATAGGCAGCCAATACAACTCGGGGTTGTGTGTGTGCAGTGATAACAACCTATAGCTCCTCCGGCTGGGTCATACTACAGTCCCATCAGACCCCCAACACTATAGTAACTTCCCTTGAGCTAAGGCTGGGATACATGATGTGGAACGACTTCCTAGCGCACTGAGTGTGTAGGGAGTCGCCTGACTGACCGAATCCCATACAGCCTACTAAATTAGTTCCGCAGCTGCCGTCCAAGGCCACCATAGCCGCTCGATTGTGATACTATGTGTCCATTAATATGTCATGAAATGTGACACTAAACTCAAGAGTTTAATGTTAAAAATGTATTCAAGTACCTTAACTATTAACAAAAATTTTAATAGTTAAAAACATTTTTTTAATTCTTTATTTATACAAACATAAGAGCACTCATACAGAACCAAAGATCAAATCAAACGGGCCTTTATGGCCAGGCATTGTCATACATTTGCACTCATCTCCAGGATAATACATACAGAGCGGTCAAGCCCGGCCAAACCCCCATACTATACACTTATACAACAATACTCTCGGGCCTGCATCAGTGCTCCCACGACTTTTCCGTTTTTCTAACATAGGATTCACGTGTATACACTACAAACAAACCAACTCTACCAGGGATGCTATCCCGCAGCTAGCGCGGATAGTTCCCTGATCACCCAAGAAGGGCAAAGGAAAAGGAACTACACTACAAAAAGTAGAAGACTACATATATCACAAAAGACAAGACATTCAGGGAAGGGGAAGACAACACCCAAGTCCCGGTCCACTGAAGCATCCTTCCTGCGGTCGCCACCAACGGTATTTACCCCTGGTTGACCTGGGGAAACTCCGAGGAGTCTCTGAACACGTACCATGCTGCCCAAGTCGCCACAAATTTGTGCTGGGTCTTACGAATTGTTGAGGTCAGGTCCTCCATCAGCCTGATCTCCTCCACTCTTCGCACCCACATCTCCACTGATGGTGGTCGGGTCTGCCTCCACAGTGCCGGGATACATGCCCGCGCCGCATTCAGTAGGTGAATCAGTAGGGATCGTTTATATGCTTTCCGCGAAAGCGGTGTCAGGTGGAGGAGATACGCTGCAGGAGTAAGCGGAAGGGTCACATCCGTGATCTTCTGAGCAAGGGTGGCAATCTGGGACCAGAAAGTAGCCACCCCCGGGCATTCCCAAAAGATGTGCAGTAGGGAACCCACCTCCTCCTCACATCGCCAACACGTCTCTGGTACCGCCGGGTACATAGCATGCAGAACTTTTGGGACTCTATACCACCGTGTCAGCAGTTTGTATCCTGCCTCCGGATATTTAGTCGACACGGAGGATTTGAGAGCAAAGTGCAACATCCAGTCCACCTGCTCGGGGCTAAACTCCACCCCCAAGTCCGTGGCCCATTGACTAACGATGTACGGAGGGGGAAGATCCGGTGGGTTACGTAGACCGTCGACCAGATGAGACAGCATATGTCTCACTGGCTCCGCCTTCTCACACACTCTCTCGAATTCTGTTCGTGGTCGGGGGGTACTTGTCGCTTTCATCGTGGCCCGAACCAATGGGTTCGACCAGTACGAAAGCGGTAATTTGGGATAGATCCAAGGTGCACTCTGTAGGGGCGGAGTGCACTCCAATTGCTCCAGGTCCACCCACAGCTTATGTTTGGAGTTACAACACCAGTCAACCACCACTGACAGGTGTGCCGCCTTATAGTACATCACCGGGTCTGGGAAGCTCAGACCCCCTGCTCCCTTAGATCTAGACAGAAGCTGATGCCTCAACCGTGCCCTCTTGTTCATCCATAGGAAAGTTAGAAATTGAGACCGCAGCTGGCGAAGGAACTTCACCGGGATTGACACTGGGAGCGTCTGGAGGAGATATAACAACCTAGGCATGACCACCATATTATTGCGTCCCAGCCACGTAAAGGTGGGACGGTCCCAGGAGGCCAGATCTAGCGTGATGCGTTTTTGAAGTGGGATACAATTCACGGAGAACGTTTTACGAATATCTGCTGGGATAGAAACACCCAGGTAAGTGATGTGTGTGTCCGCCCACCGAAATCTGAAAGAGTCTTTCAACCTCGCCAGACGTCCCTCCGGAAGAGAGACGTTCAGCGCTTCCGACTTAGTCCAATTTAATTTAAAGTCTGTCAGTTGACCATACGCTCGTAATGCCTGCATGACATTGGGCAGAGAGATTTCGGGGTGTGTGATGTACAGCAGCAGGTCATCGGCCTAGGCCGCGACCTTATGCTGTCTCTTGCCACAGTCTAGCCCCATAATGTCCGGGCATCTGAATATAGTCCTAAGGAGCGGTTCAAGTGTAAGTATAAAAATAATGGGCGAGAGTGGGCATCCCTGGCGCGTCCCATTCGAGACGGTAAACGGCTCCGATGGTGTTTCGTTGATACGACCAACTGCTGTGGGGTTCGAGTACAACGACCGAATCCACTGCTGCATGACTGAGCCAGGCCCAATGAAGTCTAGCATCTCCCTCAGAAATGGCCAGCTCACCCTATCAAACGCTTTCTCCGCATTCCAAGGATAGCAGGAGGAGCGGCTGTGAGCGTATGCGAGCTAGATGGATCACGTTCAGGGTTCTGATGGTGTTGTCCCTGACCTCTCGACCCGGGACAAAGCCCACCTGGTCATTTCCTATTAAGTCTCCTAGAAAGAGGAGAATGCAGGAGGCTAGGATTCGTGTAAACATCTTCAGGTCAGTATTCAGCAGCGAAATGGGCCGGTAACTAGCGCACTGTGCGGGGTCCTTCCCTGCCTTGTGGATTACCGTAATTTGTGCCCTAAGTGCATCCCGTGGTAGCGTGTTACCTTCGAGGAGCGAATTAAAGGCCTCCAAAAAGTGTGTCCCCAGGAGCTCCTGGAAGGATTTGTAGTAGACCAGAGTTAGACCATCTGGGCCTGGCGCCTTCCCCGGTTTCATAGTCTTTAGGGCCGCCCCAAACTCCTCTACCGAGATGGGAATTTCCATGCTTTTTGCAACCGACTTGGGCAGGCGGGGCATGCCCGAGTCGGTTAAGTACGCCCTGATCGCCTGTGTGCGTGTCTGGGACTCAGACTGACCGGCGTCCTGATGTAGATTAGAGGGCAGAGTAAAAAGAGTGGAATTGTCGTGCTATGTCTTTGGATCTGGAGACCAAAAGACCCCCCGTCGAGCGGACTGAGGGTATGTATGTTCGGGAGCGTACGTCTCTCAGGGCATGTGCTAGGAGCTTTCCCGGTTTGTTCCCAAATTCATAAAACGTTCGGCGTGCTCTACTTAACTGGGCCCGTACCCTGTCTAGCAGGAGGTCATTAAGTTCCGTACGGGTCTGGGTCAGAGCGGTCAGTGTATCCCCATCTAATGTAGCCCTGTGGCGCAGCTCCAAGTCTCGCAGCTGGGTATACAGTTGGTCAATTCGTCGCATGCGCTGCCTCTTCCGCTGGGCACCTATTTTGATCAAAGCCCCCCTAACGACACACTTATGTGCTTCCCATAAGGTGAGCGGATCCTGCGCTGGGGGAGGCATTGTCTCATAAGTAGTGTGCTAGCTCCGTTCTAAGATCTGTCAGGATCGTTTCGTCTTGCAATAGGGATTCGTTCAGTCGCCACGTAAATGGCGAACGGGTAGCTTCTCCCACAAGTATACTAAGGTGCACTGGGGAGTGATCAGATAGAGTAGAGGTGCCTATGGATGTGCCGGTCAGAAGGGGCAACGCCGCATGCTGGAGCAAAAAAAAATCTATACGCGAATAAGATTGGTGCGGGGCTGACATATGTGTGTAATCCCTCCCCGTGGGGTCATTAATGCGCCATGGATCCACCAGCTGGAGTTCAAACATGGACCGTTTGACTCTTTTCCTCTGGGCGTGCGAGATCTGGGAAATCCCCCTTATGGAGTCTAAGTCGGGATCTAGTACCATGTTGAAATCTCCCCCTAGGATCCACAGTCCCTCTGCAAACGTCTCTACCTGCGAGGATTCCAAGAAGGTCACCTGTCCCGAGTTAGGGGCGTACACTGCAGCAAAGGTCACCCTGTGGCCATGTAGGTCCCCCTTCACTAACAACATTCTCCCCTCCGGGTCTACATATTTCCATGGCAAGGTCTTGGCCAATACGATGCTCACCCCCTTGGATTTAGAATCTCGGGATGGAGCATGGTAAGAGGTGGCATATCGGTGGTTTCCTAGTTTGGGAATTTGCCCCACCTTGAAATGTGTCTCCTGTAAGAATGCTACGTGAGACCTCTGTCTCCACAACTCGTTCAATAGGTTTGATCTCTTTTCGGGGGTATGAAGCCCCCTAACATTAAAGGAGGTAACATTGACAATCGGCATGGTGTACCGGTTAACTCACAGTTCTAGTAGAACCTCTTCTGGCGGGCTCGTACGGGGTTCCCCAGGTCAGTCGGAGTATCTCCTGGCTTCTCGGGATCGAGCACAAACAAACACTAACGTGGACCAGACAAAGACACTAAGTGAGCAACAGAACAGACACGAGGACAAGACAATGAGAAATAGAGAAGAGAGACCTCGAAGTATAGCACTAGATGCACCGAGGGTGAGGCTACTTCCGACCCTAGTGCAAGGAAGAGAAAGAAAACAAAAAAAACAAGAAAAAAAATTAGACAGGTACAACCCAGGCGTTCCTATGGATGAACTCCAACACGGAGAGGTGACACCTGGTATTTGGGGATAGAGACTAAACACAGCTGCCAACAGAGCGAGATATGGAGAATATAACTAAATCTTGGACAGCCAGACGCCCCATGTGCACTGGATCCGGAGGCTAAAAGCTAACCAGGGGCCCGATCCTGCCCCAGCTCCGTCCACACAGAAAGCCAGTACAGGACCAGGTCCCTCTCCCACAACCCCGCCCTCCCTTCCCCCCATCCCATCTCAAACCCCAGTATGTTAACACTGCTATAACCATTAACTCCAATATAACCAAGATAGGGCCAATTGCTAATTAGGCCTCAACATAGCACAGCACGCCCCCATTAAAGGAACTTTCCCGTCAACCCCTGCAAACCACTCAGCATATCAATCAACGGGCCCCCAGAGCATTCCCGCCAGGGGTCGTGGGGTAGGCAGCCACCACCCGCAAGTAGGTCACCTAAATCGTATCAGCGGACCCATAGTAGAAGGCCTAGGCCGGCTCTCGCCAACCCCGAGCACCCCCCGTCAAAGCAGGTAAGACCAGCCACTCCACCGGGAGACGCTGGGCCTATCAGTCAGGTTCACACTAAGAGGGTCTCAAAGAGCAAAGTTCCAGGGTCTGTGCTAGTAGTGTCTTAGAGCCAATCAGCTTTCTGGATCTCCCGGGCGCTCCCCTCTCGTGGGTCGGGACGTGGATACTGTGCGGGCACCTCTAGGTCTCCTGGGCCCCGATGGTCTGTTGGGCAACGCGGTTGCGGCCTCAGCTGAGGGGATGTCCAGCCAGTCTGGTAGTACGAGAGGTTCACACTCCAGGAAAGCTTCCAGGGCTGGAATTTGGCGTGGATGAGACAGTCTAAAGGAGCGGTCTCCTCTTCCAATCATCAGAGAGAATGGGTATCCCCATCGATATGGGACACCGCCAGCCTGAAGTTGGTCTGTCAGGGGCTTGAGAAGGCGTCTACGGTATAGGGTTTGAGGGCACACATCTGGCAGGATCTGAACGTCCGCCCCATCAAAATCCACTGATCCCTGTCTCCAAGCGTTGCGGAGGATTTCCTCCTTAACATTGAAGAAGTGCACACGGCATAACACATCTCTAGGCCTGTTCACATCGGGACCTCTGGGGCCCAGAGTTCTGGGGACCCGATCAAGTTCCAATTGCTCTGTCGGGGGCTTACCCAGCAGTCCATTGAATATTGCAGTCACAGCCGCCCTCAGGTCTTGGCCTCCTGTAGCTTCAGGGATCCCCCGCAGCCGTAAGTTATTGCGGCGGTTGCGGTTTTCAGCGTCTTCTAATCGCAACTGTAGCTGGATCATCTGGGCCTTCTGCGTCCGCATGGAGTCCTCCAACTGTGAGATTCGGGCTAGCAGTGAGGAGTCTGCCGTCTCTAGGGCCTCTATTCGCTGTGCATGCTGGGCAACTCCATCTCTTACCTCTGCGAGATCCGCGCAGAGGGTGGCCGCTATCTGTGTAATCATGGCCTGCATATCCTCCCTGGTCGGGAGCGCCGCCAGCATGGCACACAGGTCCGGCCTGCTAGAGGGATCCGAGCCATCCGTCGCCCGTGAGGACTCCTGCGAGACCGGCGCCTCCAGGCCAAGCATCGGATCGGGTAGGGAGCCTGATGGGGAGGCCTGCTGCTCCATTTGAGTCTGGGGTATCACCGAGGGTGAGTGTACCAGGGCCGGACCAGGTGACTGTCCCGGCGCGTCCACACGCCACACTGCCGGCCTGATGCCTGAAGACCGCGGCCTGGGTCCCGGCCCGGACACCCGCGGTCGACTGGGACAGGAATGGGTCCAAACGTGCCTGCACCCGCGGGCGTGGAGGAGCACGGGGGGTCCGCGACTTTCTGGTACCCCTAGGCATGGGGCGGAATGGCGTCAATTGGGAAGGTCTGCTGAAATATACTCCTTTACTCCACGGAGCTCTCCTCACTCACGTCTCGTCAGCGCCATGTTCAGGCCACGCCCCCCAATAGTTAACATTTTTAACAGGGACCAGGGCGAACAAAAGTAGCCACCCTCCAGAAGGAAGGACAGTGTCCGCACCAATTCAGAGATGATTTGAGGATCTACAGCTGAGTGATACACACATAAGATACATGTTTGTTTATAGTTAAGGTACTTGAATGCATTTGTAAGATTTAATTCCTGAGTCACTTTAATGCAGCTAGTGTTAGTACATGAATCATGAATCTGACGTGATATAACCCTCTTGCAATCTTCTGTACAGCAACACTCAGGGAGAGGGCAGGACTGGGAGTCAGTAAGGTGTGCTGCATGCAAATGTACTGACAAAGAACAAACTAGCAAGTGGAGATATAATCTTAAGACCTTGTTCACACCAAGCGCGTTCCAGGAGCAGAGCAGAGCATTTACAGACTGGATAAAAACTGCGTCCAATGTATTCCAATGGTATTTTGGGCTCTAATTCACACTGCAGAGTTCAGTTCCAGGGCATGCAAAAAAAACAGCAGCAAGCCCTATTTTACCTGCTCTGGAGCGCATGCAAACGCATCAAAAATGCATGCAAATGCCCTGGAACGCACTGAAAGCCCATTTTAAACTTTAAAAAAAAAACGGCCCAGAACGCATAAAAAATGCATAAAAACGCAGCACAACCCACTGCACTGCTTGTGCAGAAACTCATGCAGATCTGGTCTGCATTTGGTGTGAACAAGCCCTTACTGTCCAGTAAGCAGGCTGGGGTTGTTAATAAGTGTTATGTCACCTGCCTAGCTATTCTGTGTGGCAGATCTGTAAAATCTTCAGAATGGATAAAATACAAATCTTTTGGCAGCTTTATATATTTTGCATATAGTTCAGCTTTAAGTTTAGGATTAGTTATAAATTAGTTGGCCCACCCTTTGGTGCTATAACAGCTTCAACTCTTCTGGGAAGGCTGTCCACAAGGTTTAGGAGTGTGTCTATGGGAATGTTTGAGCCAAAGGAAATCTCACCGCTCCAATTCCTTAGCCACCATCAGAACTCCCCAGGTACTGGTCCAATAGGTGCGTCTCCACCTTAGAATGCAGCAGTATACGAACAGACCGCACTATCCAGAGAATTCCAATACTGCAGACTTTATTAAAATTCACAGCAAATCCAGTATATCCGTGAAAAAGTGTATAAAGCAACAAATGCCAGCACTGCACATCCCCAACCAACTACAACCTCTCACATGTTTCACCCGAAGGCTTCATAGTAATGTTGGACCATTCTTCCAGAAGCCCATTTGTGAGGTCAGGTACTGATGTTGGAGGAGAAGGACTGGTTCCCAGTCTCCACTCTAATTCATCCTAAAGGTGTTCTATCGGGTTCAGGCCAGTCAAGTTCCTCCACCCCAAACTCGCTCACCCATGTCTTTATGGACCTTGCTTTGTGCACTGGTGCGCAGTCATGTTGGAACAGGAAGGGACCATCCCCAAACTGTTCCCACAAAGTTGGGAGCATGAAATTGTCCAAAATGTCTTGGTATGCTGATGCCTCAAGAGCTCCCTTCACTGGAACTAAGGGGCCAAGCCCAATCCCTGATAAACAACACCACACCATAATCCCCCCTCCTTTAAACTTTACACTTGGCACAATGCAGTCAGGCAAGTCTCCTGGCACGAAGAAGTTAAAAGAGAACTGTGGGGTGTTTTTTCCCCATAGTTCTCTTAAGAGTCATGGGATGACATATACTAGCGTCCTCCCATGACCCAAAGCTCAGTATATCGCAAGCTGTTGCTCACTATATACTGAGAGCACCGCAGTCGGGACGGATCCAAACAATGCTGTCGAGATCCACCCAGCTGCGTGAGTGACAGCTGGCTCTGCCTACCTAGAGGCAGAGCCAGCTGTGCCCACCCCCTCCTTTGTCCATTTCTCCAGTCAGCACAGGAGGATCGGAGAGGGGAGGGGGGAATCCCTGCGGGGAGTGGTGACTGAAAGTCACCGCTCTCTGCAGGGAGATGATCGGAAAGTGAGCGAGCGACGGTATGTGTTCACTCACTGCCCAATCTATAGAGCCGACGTGTGACAGTATCATTGTCGCAGGTCAGCTCGAACGATGAGGTTGAGTGAAAATCACTCACCTCATAGTTCTTCTTTAAGTACCAAAATAAGAAACACTGAGTGTACATCATGCACACTTTCTGGTGAATACCACCCTGACTTTGGTTTTGGTTCTTTGGAGTTGGCCTTTAATTAAAGGTAATTAAAGGCCAACTCCATCCTATCAAGAACACAAGAACATTGTAAACTTGTCACTCTCTTGCAACTGGATTCTTTATGTATCATTTATTCTGTATTAAAGAAGACTATGAAGTCCTCACTTGACATTTTAATGGCCAGGACTGTGTACCAGTGATAGGGAGATCTTCCCGCTAGAGTCCTCTAGAGACACAAGAAGTCAGGATGTGTTTCAGCTTGCCAGCAGACATCCAAGACTTACACAACTGGATTAGTAATTACTTGAATAAGTTGGTTATTTTGGTTAATATATGTACTACTGCTATCACTGCCTAAAAGGTTGCAGCTAAGATAGTGCCATGACAATTCGTTTGTAAACATGACAGGTGTTGTCTCGGTATTTCAGATATGCACAATTCTTA
Organism: Nanorana parkeri; assembly: GCF_000935625.1. Taxonomy (NCBI): domain Eukaryota; kingdom Metazoa; phylum Chordata; class Amphibia; order Anura; family Dicroglossidae; genus Nanorana; species Nanorana parkeri. The sequence continues at coordinate 387,415 of NW_017307264.1, read as the reverse complement.
AAGGTGATCAGCACGTTGCATTGTGCTTCAACAGAACGTGCTGACTTCAAGACATACATAACATTTATACTGTTTCACTTAAATAGTTTTAGTGTAATTATCAGAATAACACTTTGTGACGTTCCTCTTGACTTTTATTCCAGGCTTAACATATTTGTGAGGCATATTTTCAATGTACTGTGATTTCTAAGAAACAGATTTAAATGAAATGATACCAGATGCATAGTGCCTGCGCATTCTATCTCTGGCAATGCTATGTTCCTCACCATTTCCAGGGCGCCCCATGTGACTAGTAACCAATTGCCATGGGTATTAGGGCAGAAGCAGAGTTATTGGCATCAAGCATAGCAGAGGCTCCAAGAAGGTGCTGACTTTAGCTGGAACAGGGCAAAGGATTCTACATCCAAAACGGGCATGCCCTATAATAATGACCTATAGTGTATTTACTAAGAACTTCCACTTTATGCAACAATTTTGAAACCAAAGCCCTCTTCTTGGAAGGGAAAACAGCCTTTCCCTATTCTTTATGACTACAGGTTGGTGGATCCAGGCACTATCAGGCGATGAAACAAAGAGATGCTTTGCCATGCCTCCTTTGAGCGGGGCTCTCTTGGATGGTGGCAGAAATGCTGTATCAATCTCCTCTTGGATTGGGAAGGGGTTAAGTGCCCTCCTTGAAGCTGCCCCAAATTTTTGCACTGTGCTGTGTAAATAGATCTTAATGCAATGTCAACTGAAGTTTCTTCTGCTAGCATGGGATAGATATAACCTTTCTTGGTTTGATAGAATAGCAGTGGTGAAAATGTTGGTGCTTCCAAAAATACTTTACCTTTTCCTTGTTGTTCCAGTTCATGTCTGTCCATAGGCCTTGCAATCATTCCAAAATTAGATCTGTAAATTCATATGGGGCCCACATAAACCTAGAACTTCCCTCTACACCTCTTATCTTTATAGACCGAATGGGGGCTTGGGTATTCCAAACATCTCCAAGCATTACATAGTGGTGCAATTTAGTCAGCTGAATAAACATCATGCAATGCATGAATCCCCCCTCTGCATGCATATTGAAGGGATGCAGTTAGATCACTTATGCACAGATAATGTTCTATAGCTTTCGCTGAAGGATAGGGCTAGATTACACAACCCAATCACTGCTCACTCTCTCAAAATCAGGGATTCGCTCAAATACTCGGGTGCCCTCCTGTCTCACTATCTCCTGTTGCTGTCTTTCCTGTACAACCCCTCACTTGCTCCACCAATAGATTTCCTGCAGTCCATGAAGTGTTGGTATCACCTCATCCTCACCCATTTCAACAGGTTCTACTCTTTGGAGGGTATTAAACCCTTCATATACTTTCAATGCCAACATAAACTAACAGATAAAGAACATTTTTTAAGCTCTAGAAACTTCATTAGTGCTGGTGCCAAACCACATTGGTCTGGGAGGATGTGGACTCAATTTGAACTTAGATGCAGGGATGATCCACATTGCCTGGGCCTTATTTCCCTTCTTTATTCCCATCTCCTTCAGCCCCCAATGGGTCTTCCCCATGGCAGGTGAATTTGGCATCTACGCGAGAGGTGGGAACTTGGACTCAGATTTGGGAAACTACAAAGTAGTGCTCTAGGAATGTATGCGATTGCGCTTGCGCTTGAAACTGACTTCAAAGTATTACCAATATGGTACCTGATCCTGATTAGGGTGGCCAAGATTTGCGCGGATTTCTCCCCCTTATGCTTTAGGGGCTGCTCAAATATGGGCACCTATTTACACATTTGGTGGCATTGTCCAGTGGCCAACATTTTTTGGTTGAAGGTTTATAGACACGTTAAAATCATTTGGATCATCCTGACCATGGGAAGCTCTGCTCAACAAAAAGTCAGATAACTTTACCTCCCACTAGTTTAAACTTTTTATTTTCCTTTTCACTGCCACCAAGCACACTGTAGCTACATCCCAGAGGTCTGGGACCTTAATTTTCAGAAGGTTAACAACAGAATGAAGGAGATTATGATATTTGAAAAAATTACAGCTCAACTCCTAGACAGTATGTCCCACTTTCCACACTTCCTTCCAACCTCTTTTGATAAAAGAATTTTGTGGTTGTGATTGCACGTAGATGCTTAGATGGAATGCCCCTTCGTGGTCCTTTTCCCTTGCTTCCCCCATTTTTCTACCCCCTCTTCCTCCTCTCCTCTTCATGGTCTACTGGTTTCCATCATCTCCCTCCTTTATTATAGTGCTCCCTTCTTCGTCCTGCTTACTTATTTAATCAGCTCCCTCCTTCCCCACTATAGATTCTCCCTTCTTTGACAAGTTTAGACCTTAGTCTTTCTCTCTTTTTTGTGGCCTTTTTCTGGTGCACTCTTTCACCACTCCAGTTATTTTGCAAGATCTCCAGAGCAGCATTTTTCTCCATCAACCTGATATACGCCCCACCATTAGTCAAAAGTGCCCATGTGGGCTGCCTTTTTTATCACTCTGTTTGTATGTGCATAATGCTGCTCTTTTATGTCACTTAGAGGCTACAACAACTACAATAATATCGTATTTTTCAACAGTGCCAGCAAAATTAACATACAATGCATATCTTAGGAGAGAAACGCTGAATTAAGGCAAGCAGGATTGCACAGATGGAGGAGTTGTAGTCATCAAATCTTTACCCTGCATTGACACAACTGAAGAATGCTTAGTAAAAAAAACAGCTATACATCAACTTTCCCCTCTGAGAAAGCCAACAGCATTTTCATAGACAATCATTGGTACATCTTCATAGCTTACACCATCTTCCAGTTATGCAGCAGACTGCTAGAGATGCACCCAGAATTATCAGATGGGCATTCTGTAAAATATCAGTGGACTTGCACTTTGAAGACAGCCTAACCTTATTGCCTCATACAGATTAATTGTGCTTCTTTTGTTGAAGGTCAGTCAAAAGGAGACAGATACTACTATTACTTTAAGAATTGTTAAATATAAAGGCCACTGGTTACCATGATTCATGATGCCTATGTTGCTGGGCTGTCATGTATTATTACTATTAATTAAATAACATATTGTGTTCCCTTTCCATGTCTAGTGTGATGGGGATGGTAGGGTTTATAGAAGTTTGAATGACTTGTGATTGAATCATGAAATGATTTTGGAAACAATATTGATAGTTCAGGTAAAGCACAACTGAAAAAGACAATAGATAGAGAGATAAGTATAAAGATTAACAATGGGCATGAATTTTGTAGTTTTATTTCTACCTTTTTTATACTCTTGCCGGTCCTACCATGGGTTGATTATCTATTTCGACTAGTTAGTATATAAATGTATGAGGTTCCCTGATGGAAGTTCTAGGAAACCAGAATCGTTCTCAGTGGTGTATGAATAGCTGAAACATGTCAGACATGTAATGTATAAGCCAGTCAAAGTGTGACCTTGGGGGTAAGGTATGGCAACCTTTTATGTTCAAAGTATCAACTTTCTCCGCAAACGTATCATGACATTCCTGAATGACAAAAACATAGTTTTCAGTTTAATAGCCAAAGTCAACCTGCAAGAAAAGATTAAAGCAGTTATACATATACATGATTAACCAGCCACTCCTTGTAAGTGCTTACCCTAACAACCCTCAAGCTACAGTGTGATTACCCTTTTATAGACACCCAGACGTGGACCATACGATGTTCGATCATGTAATTTTGGTACCTCCCCCCTCCCTACTAGGAAGTATTTTTCTATAAAAGCAGCTGATGTTCCCTGCATCTCATCTTAGAGGGCATCATCATCTCATCCACTGAAGAGAAGACAGTGGACAGTTGTAGATATGAACGTCTTCCTCTTCATAATCGTTAGCATTATAGCTAAACATGCGGCTGCAGTAGGTAAGCATTTGATACATTGCAGCATTATCATTTTAAAGTCAGTGCTCCTCATACTATATGAACACAGAAAATGGTTTGGAATGTATTTCACGTGTCTGTTAACCATGAATAATCAGAGTTCATGTTCATGTTAACCATGAATAATCAGAGTAATGGATAGTATAGTACGTAGAATTTCAAAAATATGAATTTATTTATATCTGGTTTAAAATGAAGAATTTTTGGTTGTATGTTAAAAATGCATAACATATATTTTACTTTGTCAGTTATGTTATTTTTTGATTCCTTATCTATACCTTTGAGGAACCTTTTTTCTCATCTGGTATTCTCTCTTTTTTTGATGCAGATATTAATTATACTTTCCTCTACATCTATGTTTTTATTAATGTACACCTGTCCCGAGATAAATATGAGCTCTGCCATTTTCAGCTTCTCCTTCTGAATATGCTCATTTTTGGGCTGCCATGGTCATACTTTAGTTTCAATATGTTGTGAGTCACTGGGGTTGATTTACTAACCTTTTAAACACACCACGAACGTGTATACACCTCTGTAGTGTGTTCCCTCCCAGCATGATCTATGGGAGGAATCGAAACACCTTTGTAGTGTGTACACACCCAGCAGGTGTGTTGTTCAAAGCCCTGCAATGAATTGCAAGGTAATGTGATGTAAATTAGCTCTATGTTATGTTGCTTGCGTTGATGAATGCAGGAATGTAAATGCATGAGCTAACCATTTTTGTCTAAACTGTGAAGCAGCATTATATATGCATCATGTGCATGATTTTTCCATATATGGCATTAGTGGAAATATGCTTTTAGAGACTTTTTGGTTGATAAATACGTTTTGCTGTGTGAAAATCACACACACCTGGTGTGTGTGTGTGTTTAGGTTAGTAAATCAACCCCACTGACTTGGAACATATTGAAACTAGCTTGGAAATAGAAATCTGCAATCACAATTTTCACTTGCTCCAAGTGTGCCTCAGAGGTAATAACAGTTGTATTTAAAAGTGCATGTCCAACCAAATTTTTTTTAGAGTTTTGAATATAGCACATAGGCATTAGAACCCTTGTAGAGGTTTTACTGCTATCGGGGGCTCCGTTAAAGGGAATTCCCCTTACTTCCTTTCCTGTTGATAACAGTTTTACCAGAGAGTAAGGAAGGGAAATCCCCAACAATCGCCTCCCTTGGGTACCCAGTAGCTTGATGTAATAGCGACTCAATAAAGGGAGCCAAACCAATAGGCGAAAGAGTCCACAAGTGCCTTTAATTGCTCACAATTCAGTCAAACAAAAAAAGCCAACGTGTTTCCCCTTCATTAGTGTTGTTGCCCCCGAAACACATTAGATGTTTTTGTTTGATCAACTTGTGAAGAATTAAAAGGTACTTTTGAACTTTTTCACCTTTTGCTTTGGCACCCTTTATTAATATATATTTTTATTTCTCGCTAGACTCTTGTTGTACATGTTGCCTGATTTTCTGTCTGGTACAACCATTGTCACCATAGTATAATGTGAGTAAAAATCTCTTTAACTGAGCCCTGGATAGTAGTATAAACCCGACATAGGTTCTAACCCTTCTTCGCTCTACCCAAAACAGAAAAACTGTTTTGGCTTGACCTACACTTTAAAGCATTGTTCTTCTCAAATATTAAAAACTACTGGCTGAAACTGACTTGCAAATTTCAGTGTGTGTTCTCAAGACAATGAAGGGCATCATATTAAGACATGCCTTTTCTTGATCTCTGTGGCCAATGTGTTGAAATGGTGATATTTTTTGCTGAACCCTGAAATAGTGATATAAATGTTGCAGTTGTCTATAATGACAATATTTCTGGTCTGTTTTTTATGTAGTAAAATGCATTGGTAAGAATTATAAGTGGGAACTTCTGCTTGAAGCCCTAACAGCTTTGTGTCCCTTTAAACTCAGCTTTTAACACAGTTCTAACTGGTTCCTCGTTCTTCTCATTGATTCATGTAGCATCTTCTGTGGGAAATTAGATACCTGTCATTCTCTAGCTTTTGGATCAAATACAACTGTTGTTTATTCAGTAAGAAGTACAAAGAGCAACAACACAAAGTCTAGCAACCAATAACAATCAATAAGATTTCAGTTTACCATAGAAAGGATCATTTAAAGTGGACTTGTATTAAGCTTTAGGTTAAGTTTTTTTTAGGTTTTTAGGACTTGTATTAAGCTTTAGGTTTATGTAGCCAGAAAAGCCTTTTCTGAGCCCTTTGTTAGTTTAGGGTCTCTTGGTCAATGGTGCTATACTTTCCCTGTCTTCATGCCTAGCAACAGCAACTACCCTGTCATATAAGTATGCCTGGCCATTAGTACAGTCTTATCCAACAGTGGATGGGCAGGCGAAAGTCAAATTGCAGTAATCAGTGGAAAATTAGAGAGGGGCACAGAATAGGACTTTTTGGCTAACAAACGTAATGCAAGGATGGTATGGTGTCTGCTCTTAGGTAGGATTTTGTCTTAAGAAGTATAAAGTTCACTTTAAGCAACACTTTCTCTTTGATTGCTGTGTGCACTTTAAATATTGTCTTTGCTCTTGCAATACTAAACAGAATTGTCCTTCGAACCAAACTATAAGGGTAGCAATAAAGTGCAGAGTGCAGTAATCCAATGCACCCCATAGCATCCAATTATGGTAATTCACTGTAGTCATATCATATCAAATGATGTATTACTAATGGCGGCATGAGCTTTAGCATTGTGCACATCATTACTGTTGTTCTTTGTACAAGCTTATGAGAAATAATTTGAACTCTGTTAGAATGCTGTAACTAGTAGTTCCTGAGACTTATAGCGGTATAACCCCCTCCATTTGATTGGACATACTAAAAAGTTCTGCACAGACCATTGCTTTGGTCCATGAATTGAGATTGATCTCTTTATATTTCAATTCTGTACATAGAGTATGTATCATATACATAGAGTATATGATACTTAGATAGTATTGCAGTATTATTCTCTTGTGGTGTCTGTTTCAAATGTATGCCCATTTAAAGATGTTACATGGGAGCTAGACCCCTATCAATTTTATACTGATGTCTGTGACTCCTTTGGAAAGTTGGCACTCTAACTATTCATAATAGAAAGGTTTTGTAGATTTTTTTTTTTAAATCTCCAAACCAAAAGGAAGGTGTGGTCTGTAGTTAGGTCCTGTCTGCTGCTTGTCTACAGTAGTTGATAACTGGGAGGGAACTAGTCAACCTCCAAGCCGCCCTATCTCTGGGTCCCTATTGTGTTCATTTGATATGCTGTTGAAGAAGTTTTTCTTGGAAATGTGGTTTGAGGGCTAATAAGCACCTGGATGGAGCATCAATTCTATTTACTAAACTTTAAAAATGATCCAAATTTCAAACATGTATGGTATTCTTTGAAGTAGCAGTGAAGTCATGCACATATTTGGAAATAATGCATTGATTTTAAGACATAAAAAGAATGTGCAGTTTGACTATGTTGATGGACTTCTGTTATGTGGCAGGTTACACCTACTAGAAATTGTTGCTTTTGTGGCTGGACTGGTAATCTGGTCATTCTGGGCAGATGCACAGTAGTTCCTAATATTGCTGACCAATGGAAGCACCTGGGGATTGCTCAACTCCATAACCATGTGTTAATAAAATAGAGAATGAATGTAACTAGCATAGTTGCATGCATTCACACTGGTTGATTCATGTTATTTGTGCCACAATGCTTTTTAGTCCTTGATCAGTACTGTTCTAAAAGTCAATCCTGTTTTTTAACCTTAAAAAATTCTGCCTAATAGCACAGACTCTCAGACACAAAAGCTGTAGTGTCGTTTATTCTACCCTCCTACCCCCTCATCCGTTCACACAATGCCTTGTATTGTGTAAACCATTCACAAAATACAAGGCATTCTGTGAATGGACAAGGTAAGAAGAGAGGCAGATAAGCAACACTATGGGATAGCCACAGCTCTCATAGTCAAAAAGTTATATGGGTAGTATAACAAAGGCAAGTGAATGAAATTGTACATAGTAAAGAAAGGGCAATGATACTAAAAGAAAGGGCAAAGATCCTAAAAATGCTTTTTTGGGACTTCTGGTTTAAGTAACTTTTTTGAGGAATGATGGATATATATGTAATATTTAATTTCACTCTCTGTCTCTCTTTCAGATCCTGCCTGCTATGGTAAGCCATCCTTTTCGTTTATACAATGGCAATATTTGCATAAAAATTGATTTTTACATCACATTTTCAATACACCAACATTTAGCTTAGTGCTGCCTTTGGTGCAAAACCTACATCCTAATCTGTTCAGTGGTGTAGGGACAAGATAGCAGAGGTAGTGACCACTACCAGGTCAATGATCTTTTGGGGAATCTGGTCTGTTTTTATACATAAGGTGCTTGTAGAGATAAGATGAAGGTCTCCTGGTCCAGCAGCACAGTCACCAATGATCTAATGCCTTTGAAGCACTCACCTGCTCAGTCATTGTGGGAGGCAGGGACGTCTCAAGACTTCTTGCCGTCTGAGGCAGAGGAGTTAATGAAGAAATGTCCTGCTGCACTCCTTACCGGATATCCCAATATGAAGCGATAGGGTGCTTGTAGTGACTATGGAAGGCACCGTAAGTAGCAAAGCTTGATAAGGATGTCACCAGCACACCAGAGTGACATTGAAATCAGTAAACGTCCATTTATTTGGCAAATGCTGTCACTCGGAAAAGCACTTTCGGGGGCCACGCAGGGTCCCTTCATCTGGTTCATCTCTGAGCCTGATAGTTTGTATTGGTTAATTGTGACCGTTAATAATATGCCGTCCATGGGAGTGAATAATTAATGGATTATTATTAATGGTCACAATTAATGATTTAAACAAAATACTTTGTCAATAAATCCCTGTTTCCTCGATAATACTGGTCTGTGCATAAGCGCAGATGCTGAGGTCGACAAATCTCGACAGAACACCGGTATTTGCGCTTAGTATTGGGGCGTTTTCACGAGTACGACTACTCGTAAAAAAGGCCCAGGACTGGCATTGGTGCATCCCTACTTAATAATATAATGTACTGCTGGGACTTGTAGTCCTGCATAGTTGGTGCTATTCTGCATTGCTGTATAATCATTATACAGCAATGCAGAATAGCACCAGCTATGCAGGACTACAAGTCCCAGCAATACATAATGAAAAGCAGCAATGCTGAACACCACCAGCTTCTAGACTGCAGTGGGCTGTCCTGTGCACTGCAAGGGATGTTTTACTTACCTGATCCCCAATCCTGCCAGCTGACATCTTGAAGTACAATGCAGGCTCTGCAGCCCTGCCTTGTATATGTGGATGCCAAGGGACAGTCCACAGCTGGAGCAGAGGGGGAGAAAAGGGGAGTGTGGACTTCAGGAATCGCAGAGATCAGCTAAGTAAAACATGTTTCTTGTTCCCTAAGCATAAAACTCCAACTTTCAGGCAGGCACATTTTAAGCTTAAGGGGGAACTATGGGGCAGCCATTTTTTCCCATAGTTTTCTTCAGGGTCACGGGAGGACATATTCCAATGTCCTCCGGGGACCCACAACTGTAAAGTTATTGCCCGCTATATGCTGAGAGCGCAGGGCTGCGGCTCAGCTGAGATAGATCTCGACAAAGAACCAGATGTGCCTGCCCCCTCCCCCGTCTGTTCCTCCAGTCAGTGCTGGAGAAATGGGGGAGGGGGGAATCCCTGCAGGGAACGGTGACTTCCAGTCACTGCTCTCTGAAGGGAGAGGATCGGGAAAGCAGTGATCGGCGGTATGTGTTTGCTGACTTCCTGATCACTAGAGCCAACCTGTGACAGCTTCAGTGTCACAGGTCGGCTTGAATTATGGGTAGGATATATGCACTCACCCCATCATTCACCTTTAAATGACCCCCTTCCATCATCTCCAAAAACAGCAGAATGAATGCATTTACCAACAACTGGTTGTTGAGCATACCTCCCAACTGTCCCTCATGTAAAGAGACTGTCCCTCATGTAGAGAGACTGTCCCTCATGTAAAGAGACTGTCCCTCATGTAGAGAGACTGTCCCTCATGTAAAGAGATTGTACCCTCATTTGAAGAGACTGTCCCTCATGTAAAGAGATTGTCCCTCATTTGAAGAGACTGTCCCTCATGTAGAGAGACTGTCCCTCATGTAAAGAGATTGTCCCTCATTTGAAGAGACTGTCCCTCATGTAAAGAGATTGTCCCTCATTTGAAGAGACTGTCCCTCATGTAAAGAGATTGTCCCTCATTTGAAGAGACTGTCCCTCATGTAAAGAGATTGTCCCTCATTTGAAGAGACTGTCCCTCATGTAAAGAGATTGTCCCTCATTTGAAGAGACTGTCCCTCATGTAAAGAGATTGTCCCTAATTTGGAGAGACTGTCCTTCATGTAGAGAGACTGTCCCTCATTTGGAACCAAATCCCTCTAGCTCTCTTTACTCCGCTCCAAGCTCGCTCCCATGATGGGGTACAATCTCACTCTTAGTTTACTCATTTGTATTGAGATTGTAGTCCATCACAGGAGTGAGCTTGGAGCGGTGGCTACTTTACAACCTACACAGGGACCATGGGGAACAAAAGTAGCCCCCCTCCAGAAGGAAGGACAGTGTCAGCACCATCTCAGAGATGATTTGAGGATCTACAGCTAAGTGATACACAAATAAGATACATGTTTGTTAATAGTTAAGGTACTTGAATGTATTTTTAACTCCTGACTTTAGTGTCACTTAGGCCTTGTTCACACCAAATGCAGACCAGATCTGCATGAGTTTCTGCACACGCAGTGCAGCTGTTTTTGCCGCATTTTTTGCTGTGTTTTTGATGCGTTCCAGGCCGTTTTTGGGTGTTCTTTTAGTTTAAAATGGGCTTTCAGTGCGTTCCAGGGCGTTTGCATGTGTTTTTGATGTGCTTGCATGCGTTCCAGAGCAGATCCAGAGCAGGTAAAATAGGGCCTGCTGCAGTTTTTTTACCTGCTCTGGACCAGCTCTGGAACGGAACGCTGCGGTGTGAACTGGAGCTAAAAATACCATTGGAATACATTGGACGCAGTTTTGATCCGCTCTGTAACTGATCTGCTCTGCTCCTGGAACGTGCTTGGTGTGAACAAGGCCTAAGGCCGGGTTCACACCTGGGCGTTTTACAGCGCTGATCGAAGCGCTGTAAAACGCTCAAACAGTGAAATCTCATACTTCCCTATGGGCATGGTTCCCACCTGGGCGTATTTCAGCCCGTGGGAGCGCGCTGGAAAACGCCCTACGCCCAAACGAGTACAGGAGCTTCTTTGGGGCGTATTTCAGCGATTATCCATTGTTATTCCCGAGTGTGGCTCAAAGCGGTACACCTGAGCCACACTCAGGAATACAGCGTAGGACTTACCTTGTCTGCGATGCCCGCTGTGTCCTCCAGCCGCTGCCGACTTCCGTGTTCCGTCCCTTGCGAGCTGTCACGTCGCAGGGGGGTGGAACCGGCGGGAAGTTTGAAAGTTTAAAAAAAAAACCCCAAAAAAGATAGAGAAAATAAAGGAAACATTTTTTTAAAAATCATACTGCCAGGGAGGTATAAAAACGAGCGTTGAACGAAAAAACGCGCAAAAAACGCGCCAACGGTACGGCCAGGTGTGAACCCAAAGTTTATTTGCACATTGAAGGCTTGTTCACACCAAATCTGGACCAGATCTGTATGAGTTTCGGCAAATGCAGTGCAGTGCGTTTTGACGCGTTTTTGATGCGTTCCGGTCCGTTTTTTGGAGGGGTTTTTTTGCCCAAAATGGGCTTTCAGGTGTAGTCCAGTGCATTCCAGGGTGTTTGCATGTGTTTTTGATGCATTTGCATGCGTTTTGGTGCGTTCCAGAACAGAGAAAATAGGGCATGCTGCAGTTTTCCCACATGCTCTGGAACTGAACGCCATCGTGTGAACTAGAGCCCAAAATACCACTGGAATACATTGGATGCATTTTTGATGCATCCTGTAACTGCGTTGCTCTGCATCTGCTCCGCACTTGGTGTGAATAAGCCCTGAGGGTTTGGACAAATCTTTGCAGGGACCAGAATGTTTTACTACCACACAACTTTTCTAGTACCATACCTTTGTACACATTTACAGCGGGATGATCTAATCTGATTTAAATTGAACAATGTATGGCCTTGCTTTAAAAACACGTTTTCATGTATTTACAGCTGGTTCTAATCCTCCACTATGCGATACATGTGGAGGATCTTGTGATTCATTCAATGGATGTAACTGTGGTGATGGCCTTACAGCATGCGTTCCTACAGACTGTGTAATGGATTCCAACGAATGCTGTGCTATCATTCCTGGGTGGTATTATGACTCAAACAAGACCTGTTGCACACGTATGTACAGTACTGTCTTTCAAATACATTGAAGAGATTTTCTGTGAATATTTATGCAGTGCAGGCTGACTTATTTCTGATCTCTCATATCTCTTACAGAGGAACCTCAATGCAATCCACCTTGCGGCAGTGACGAACAATGTGTTGCATTAAATGGCATAGTAGAATGTCAATGCAATTCGACATTCTACAACAACAAAGGTATGAACTGCGGTTTTTACACAGGGCACCAGATCAGCACTGATGTCGGTAGTTTATTTCTACACCTAATGTACTTTAAAAAACCCTTTCCAGAAATCCTTTATCACTGATCTAGTTTAAACAAGCAAGTACGATCGAAGTCAACCTAGCAATACTATGGATGACTGGAATGCCTCATCGTGGAATGTTTGATGAAGTGGGCCTCACCTTTTCTGTTTTGTTGCATCTTAATGGTTCAGTGATGTGTACCACATCTGGAAGTGTTGGCTTTGATAACTGAGTGGTAATAAGGAAAGGCAAACTACAATCAGCTCCTACCTGAATCTGGTGACACCCCATGACACAACGAAATAGACAATTGTAAATAGTAGGCAACTATATTTAATGGTGGCTGTACGCTGAAAATAAGAGAACTAGTTAAAGCAAGCAGAGCAACACGTTCAATAATTACAAATGGAATCATAATATTGGCATTAAAACATGAACACATATAATATGACAGTTTACTTTCCCTTATCTAGCTAAGCGAACTGCAATACAAGTCCCATACTTGTCTGTAAGTGAGCTCACGGGTCTGATTTGGGGCCCTGGACAACTGCGACATCACAAATCTCCTTTTCAAACATACTACACACTGAAAGGAGTAACAGGTGCGCGGTACCTTTAAAATAATTCAACCTGAGGAAGGTCTCTTCCCAGACAGTTTACTTTGCCCAACACCCTGGTTGAGTAAGGCTGCTCTAGGCACTGACCAAACAGTGATCTGGCTGTAAATTCACAAAGGATGTCTCCATAAAGTCTCTCTAAGCTATCCCCTTCCAAACCCATGGTAGACCTGAACCCGAATCTCACGCCTAAGCTAGGGTTAGGGTAAGAAGAAGATCTACATAAATGCTTACATGAATTTGGCCAGCCTTAGCTGGCCAAATTCATGTTTTGCACCAACTGTTTAGATTTCATTTTACTCAAAAGCCCATCACCACAAGGTCCCTTCCTAATGTTGAGGGAATGTGGTCTGATATGGTTGGGGGGGGGGGCGGACGAGGTGCATGCTTGCTGCCCCCAATTTCCTGGCCCGCAAGCCTGAATAAAGGTCTGGTATAGATTTTGAGGGGCACCCCGCACTTTTTTTTATTAAAGGGGTTTTTTATTCTTAAAAGGGTGTACACATAGTTAAACAATATGTACAAAGCCCTTAAAATCCATTCCAGACCCTTATCCAGGCATACAGCCTCATGACCACTCCTCTTGAACCAAATGACAGCTCCTTGGTCAGATGCTGAATGTAGACAAACCAGCATCCATATTTGGTCAATGACGTCACCCAGGATCCCAGCTGGTTTGTTTGCAATTTAACCGCTTCCCGGCCGGCTGTTGTAAAAAAACGGCCGGGAGCTTCCTGGATGTGAGTGGCGGTCTAAAGACGGCCTGTTGGCCCCGCCCACTCGTGTGGTGCGCGCAAGCGGGAGACTGCCCAAATTTAAAAACAGGCAGTGATACCCGTTGACATACAAGCGATCCGCCGGCTATAGAGCCAGCGGATTGCTTGTATAACGTGTCGGTCTGTGCGGGCCCCCTCTCACTGGTCCCGAGCTCCGCTGTGCCCAGTGCACGCCCGGGACTAGCATGGGGGCTCTGTGGCAGGGGTTCAGAGGGAGATCGGAACACGATCTCCCTCCGTTCCCTACCTCTCTGGTGTCAGAATGCGGAAGTGATGTATATTACATCACTTCCGCATTCTTGTGTCACTCTCGAGCTTCAGAAGCTGGAGAAAAGCTGATGTTTCTGCTTCATTAGCTTCTTTGGGGGTCCCTAGGTGACATTAGGGGTCTTGGAGACCCCTGATGTCTCCATAAAGAGGACCTGATAGAAAATAACGTCACCAGCACTCCAAAGGATAATCATGCAATAGTCCATTTATTGGCACATTGCCATTCAAATGCAAGCGCTTTCGGGGCCTCAGAGGGTCCCCTTCATCAGGCTCAGAATGACACAACAATGAGAGATTATGCACCTTAAATAGACATCCAACTGTGAGGTTAAACCCGACCCCTCCCATTGAAAAAACATCAGCACAAAGCCCATTCCCGCATAGGGAATTCAAATGTAAATAGCCTGAGGGTGATTAGAGCTATAGAACAGCGCACAAATGAGAGCGCAAATGAGAGCGCCCGCTCTCATCTGCGTGCCGTTCTATAGCTCTAATCACCCTCAGGCTATTTACATTTGAATTCCCTATGCGGGAATGGGCTTTGTGCTGATGTTTTTTCAATGGGAGGGGTCGGGTTTAACCTCACAGTTGGATGTCTATTTAAGGTGCATAATCTCTCATTGTTGTGTCATTCTGAGCCTGATGAAGGGGACCCTCTGAGGCCCCGAAAGCGCTTGCATTTGAATGGCAATGTGCCAATAAATGGACTATTGATTGATTATCCTTTGGAGTGCTGGTGAGGTCATTTTCTATCTGATCTTTTCACTGTGCCATCCGTGGCCACTACAAGCACCCACCCGTCCGTACGGGTCTTTTTGATACTTCGGTAAGGAGTGCAGCGAGATCTTTTGATTTCATAAAGAGGACCTGTCACATCTCTTTGCTATCACCTAGAGGTTTTCTTAGCCCCCTATGTGATAACAATAATGTTAAGTGGAAAAAAAAATAGGAAAAAAGTGCCCACCCATACATACATGCCTGCAAACATGCGTCGGGTGCGCATACGTGCGAAAATGACGATTGCGCCCATTACGCCGCACATGTTTTATATCACCGTGAACGTTGCAGTGAGAGCAATAATTCTCGGGCCATCAATCACTGATAACACTAAACTGACGAGCGGTAAAAGCTTTTAAAGTGTCGCCTATGGCCAATTTTGGGTATGGTAGTTTTTTGCGATTTCACGGGTGCGCGCAATTTTAAGGCATGACATGTTTGGTGTCTATTTACCCAACGTGACCCCGTCTTTTATATTTTACCCAAAAATTTAGTAATAATCATTATTTCCTAACATAATGTAAAAAAAACAACCTTTTTTTTCAAAATATTCAGTAATTTTTCCTTAATATAGTAAAAAATAAAACCCCCCAGTGGTGAATAAATACCACCAAAACAAAGCTCCATCTGTCTCCAAAAAATAGTACAAAATGTATTTCAGTACAGCGCTGCATGACGGAATAAACGTCAGTCAAAGTACCGCAGCGCTGAATACTGAAAAATGGCCTCGGCAGGAAGGGGTGTAAACACCCCGGTCAGCAAGTGGTTAAATCAAGTTGGCATGCAGCTGTCATTTAGTGGCATAAATGATGTGTTGCTGTATCAGCTGGAGGATTGGGCAGGTGGGCCAACTGTGCAAATCTGGTCATTTTGTTTTTTTGTTTGCCCATTCACAGAACTGTGAACAGGATGGGTTTTGGTTAAACTTATGAATGATCCTGAACCTGAAGCTTATCCTTAAATATGGGAGATAGAACAAGAGGTGCTAGGAAGGTGGGCAGGAATAGCTAGGAACTGTAGCAGGAAGATCCTATTATTGAAACTATTAGAATATCCAAGACATATATGAAGCCAGGGGGTGCCTAAGCCCACCAGGCAGCTCTAGCTATAACTAAAATATAATTTAGTAAAGTGAACCATGTACGTATCATCATTAGAATATTAATGTTACTATACTCACTGACATTGTTTTACAGTTCCTACAGATTTGAAACCCTCAGTGGAATGTCCTGGCGATACAATGACAACATCTTTCAGCAAGTGTATGTTACAAGAACTGGGATACAACTCCACTACTGCTCACCTGATCGACAAAACTGAAGACTGCATCTTTTCCTATGACGAAATTAGGAACGGTATACGTTATAAAAACTTTCAAGTGAAAGCAATCTTCGGATGGTGTGGAAACATCGCCACGGTACGATTTACCTATTGCAAATATTTACCTATGATATAGTTAATTGTGACACTCTAAATTAAAGTAGAGCTTTAACAGGTGATATAATGTATCTATAATAACACATCCATATTTTATGATATTACAATATTCCTAGTCTTTCCGATAATGCTAAGTAGGGATAAGAAAAGTTGATTTGATGTAATGGAGGCTTTTAATGCATTGCTTGGTTCACACTAAGCTGTTAATTAAAAGGATGGGCAGAGGGGATAGACATACCTGGGGGGAATTTATCAAAACTGGAGCAGACAGAATCTGGAGCAGTTGCCCATTGCAACCAATCAGCTTATTTCTTCAGTTTGTTCAGTTAGGATTTGAAAATGAAAGACAGAAGCTGATTGGTTGCCATGCACAGCTGTTCCAGATGTTACATAGTTACATAGTATTTGGGGTTGAATAAAGACATACGTCCATCAAGTCCAACCCATATAGGTCCACGCATCATCTCATTCTTAGGGATACTGGTATCCCTGGATATTACGGTCCCTCAAGAAATTGTCCAAACGTTTCTTGAACAAATCTACACTCTTGGCTGAAATCACTGCCGATGGCAGTGAGTTCAAGACCTTAACCGTTCTTACTGTAAAGAACCCTCTTCGCCCATTGTGCTGGAATTTTTTCTCCACCAACATTAGGTGGTGGCCTCTAGTCTTTGTAATAGAGTTAATCTCAAACAGTTTGTTGCCAATGTTGCTGTCACCATTGAACATCTTGTACATGAAAATCATATCCCCCCTTAATCTCCTTAATTCCAGCGTAAACATGTTTAAGGTCAGAAGCCTTGTCTTATAGCTCTGGTCCTCCATTCCCCTAATTAGTTTTGTTGCCCTCCGCTGGACTCTCTCCAGTTCAAGGACATCCCTTCTCAGTACCGGCGACCAAAACTGGACCGCGTACTCCAGATGTGGCCGAACCAACGATCTATAAAGAGGCACAATTATAGACTCGTCCCTGCAATACATCCCCTTCTTAATACAGGACAAGACCCTGCTAGCTTTGTTTACCGCAGCTTGGCACTGCAAGCTAACATTCAGTTTGTGGTCTACAATGACCGCCAAATCTTTTTCTATTTCTGACTTCCCTAGCGGCA
>NW_017307264.1:369196-369703 GCF_000935625.1 Nanorana parkeri | reverse complement strand
AAGTTGAACAATATGGGACCCAGCACAGAACCCTGAGGCACACCGCTCATTACACTAGCCCAGTCTGAAAAGGTGCCATTTACAGATACCCTCTGGACACGTTCCCGTAGCCAGTTCTCTATCCACGTACACACCACCTCATCTATGCCCATAGCCCTCAGCTTGTGAAGTAAGCGTTTGTGTGGTACCGTATCAAATACCTTTGAGAAATCCAGATATACCACATCTACCGGCTTCCCTCCATCCATATCTCTGCTTACCCCCTCATAAAAAGTTAGCAAGTTAGTGAGACAGGAACGGTCTTCCTGAACCCATGCTGATTGTCATTAACTATCCCGTTATACTTAAATTTTTTTACCAAATAGTCCTTAATTATACCTTCTAACAGTTTACAAACTACCGATGTTAGACTGACCGGCCTATAGTTCCCAGGTTGGCATCTAGCCCCCTTTTTGAATATTGGGACTACCGTAGCCCTCCGCCAATCACTGGGGATCCTACCAGTCA
>NW_017307264.1:359942-368327 GCF_000935625.1 Nanorana parkeri | reverse complement strand
GTGTAGATTTGCTTCCCCCTCCTCCCCTATATTCGGAGGCTTATAGCAAATACCCACAATAAGTTTACGGCTAGGGTCCGCCATATCGAGCTCTAGCCATAAGGTCTCCACATCTTCTCCACTGTTTGACGTGATATCGTCCCTTATATGCATATTTAGATAGTTGTCTGCTCCAGTTTTGATTTATTCCCCTCAAGGTAGATACAGGAGGGATGATGCCAGATAGCAAAATGAAGGGAAGTTTGGTTTCAATATCAAATCACATTCAAAGGAATTTTTTGAAAATCAGGAACATCCTCCGCACAAAAATGTTCATAATAATGATAATTACTAAGAATTACAGTGAAAAACAATGTACCGCTTTTGGATGCTAAAATCCTGAATAATCATACCGACAGGGAGGTTAAATATATATTTCTCAATAGCAACAAAAATGTACTTTGTGTACACTGAATGCCTTTGCAAAACAGGTAATTATTACTGTGTACTGTGCTATACATATGTACTGTGCTGTACATAACCCGTGCAGAGAGCAGAGCTGTGGGAGGGGCTCAGCAGGTCCCATCCACTACAGGTTGCCTGCAGGAAATGACAGGAGGGGGCGGAGGCAGGACCAGTCACCCAGCCCAAGAAGAGAGTGCAGCAGTGACCTGTCTTGATTACAGGAAGCTCCTGCACAGAGGAAACTTTCACACTGGATTACTGCACAGATCTGGAAGAAATACACAAAGCACACCAAGATTAAAACAACAGCACACATGCCTCTTGTATTTAGGAAATATTTGCAGAGTTCAGCTTTAAAGCAAACAACTTCAATTTATTTGACTTGACTTTACTAAAGAAACTCAGTTGCCCCACACACAGCAATATATTAGGAGGTATCAATAATGTACTTCAATTTTTGATTTGTACTGCTAAGGGTTGTGCAACAGAGATGGTTTGTCTGTGTGACAAGACAGTAGATAGAGGTCAAGGTTTAGTCTTGGAGTACAGTATGGAGTTGATTTACTAAAGGAATAGAACAGGGGTACCTTGTCACTCCAGCTGTGCTGAAACTACAAATGCCATCATGCCTCTGCCACTGGGAGTCCTGCCTATATCTGTCATAGTTTTGCAATGCCTCATGGGACTTGTAGTTCCAAAACAGCTGGAGTACCAAAGTTGCCTACCCCCGGAAAAGAGCAAAGGACGCAAAGTGAATTTTCACTTATCTTACTGAATAAGGTGAATATGTGTCATTTCAACCATCCAATCACGTGCCAGCATTCCCTTGCAGATGACTGGGTATTTAAAATCAGCTCAGTTTTTGCTTATTTACTAAGCTAAGCAAACAGCGTCTCTTCCCTTTAGTAGATCAGCCTTAAATGTGAACTGCCATGAAAAATACACGGAGGATTCCCGATACTCTGAAACTTTCTTTTTCTTCTTTTTATTGGAAAACGATAATTTTTGTCACAGTCTCTCCGTGCCTTTATTTTTGTATTCCTTTTTCCTGCTTTTATTTAGAATACCTCGAATACCATTGATTTTACCAACACTATTCACATTGATGCATATTCAGGACCTCTCATCACTAAGAATCCAATCAGTTTCAACTTTTCTTGCTCATATAACAATACTATGGAGACCAGCCTCGGCTTCGTTCTGCGCCCTGTAACAAGGTGAGAAATATCATTAGTTACATTTATAGATGGCCTCCCCCATTTCACAAGTAAACCTGCCAAAGGGAGTTTATTGGCTGAACTCTAGGAAGCTAGAAAAGTACACCAAGTAGTGCGACTCTTTTTAGTATCAGCTTCCTGTAATCCTCTCTACAACAACACTCAGACTGGGAGAGGGAAGGCAGTATGCACGGGTGCCCCTGGCATTTTTGGCATCTGAGGCGGCTGGGGAGGGGGCCTTGTGGGGGCGTTGGATGGTGCACAATCAACACGTCACCAGTTGCCAGGAGCTTGGAAGGATGCTTGCAAGAGCATCCCTGGTTGCGGTGGGGATGGGGTGGGGAGATGTGTATGGTCCTTACACATCTCCCCACCCGGCTCTTAGCAACCTGGGACGCTCTGGCCAGAAAAGGGGTGGCAAGCACACTGCAAACATTGGCGCCCACCACGTGACCCAAAGAGGTGCAATAGCCCCAGGCTGCCTCATTATAGTGACAGCCCTGGCAGTATGAGGAGCCAATCAGGTGTGCTGGCAAGGAACATGCTGACAGGTGGAATGAGCAGATGGATAATTCATTAGTATTTTGCTTCTCCTTTACTGTCAAATAACAAGCTGAGGGAAAAGAGCTGACCAATTAGTGGCTAATTTACAAATCTAAATCACAATATTGGATCTCAGTTCTTTCAGTCATGAAAACTCAGCATCACATGTGGGCATTAACTAGGGCAGTATGTATGTCTAAATGCTGCTTGCCTAGGAACACCCATTCTTCCACTCCTCTCCTTCTTCTACTCCTCTCAAGAGCAGTGGGCTCTTGAGAGGAGTTCAGAGGCAGGGTACTATGTAAGGTTGCCACCTTTTCTTCAAGCGAAACCCGAACACTCTAGCGGCACGCCGACATTTTTTTTTGGGAGAATTATTCATTGCTTATTTATATGTAAAAAGCACCACTCATTTTGACACAGCGTTCAAAACCCGGACTGTCCGGGTGAATCCTGGACAGGTGGCAACCCTAGTACTATGATGTTTTCAGGAAACTATGTACAGTGCCCAGTTGGCCTCTTCCACCAGCCATTAACGACCTGCATTTGCACAGAGAAGCACAGATATCTAGCAATGACATAACTGGGTCTAAAATAAGGTATGTTATGAAAACATAAAGGTTTTATTTGAAAATGTAATTAGCATGTTGATAGTGGAGCGGTACAGTAAGGCCCCATTCACACCTATGCGTATTGTAATATGCGCGTCTGTCGCGCGACCGTCACGCGGTTTTTTTACCGCGATTCGCGGTAAAAAAGCCGCGCGACCGCCGCGCGACCGCCGCGCGATTCCAAAGGCTACTTGGCAGTATACTAATGGAAAACGCCCTACAAAACGGACCAATACGCAGCAAAAAACGCTCCGGGACCTTTTCATGCGTGGGCCGTTTTGTAGTGCGTTCGGGACGGGCGGAAATACGGACAGGTGGGAACGAGGCCATTGACTACAGTGCTATTTATTTTTTTGACCGTTTTGTAGAGCGTTCATCGAGCATAGGACGCGCTACAAAACGGTCAGGTGTGAACCAGGCCTTAGGGAAGGCAAAGTAAACAGGGTGATGATAACACAAAATAAGTGCTCAATTTACAGAGGTCATTTTATCTGGAATCTATTTATTTTCATATCCCACGTGAATAAATATGACACTGTTTCTGTGGTGGGTATAATAAGGTCTGTTAACGTTCCACTTCCTAACAATATTGTTGTTTGTGTCTCCTCAGCACAATCGTCATTCCACCAGCCTCTGGAGTCGGCGCCTTTACTGTAACATTGGCAGCTTACACTAATGAAGCTTGCACTGAGCCATTACTGGAAACTGATACCCTGCTTGTTGGATCTGATTTATACCTGGGCTTATTCTCCCAGAATTTAGATGCAGATGCATTTGCTTTAAGAGTAGAAACATGCTTTGCCACTCCTCTGAACAACACTGCCAGCAGCACCAAAGTAACACTAGTAGAAGGAGGGTGAGTATCATTTGCATTTTTTGGAAAACACAATACAGTTTTGATAAGTATGTCACAGATGCCAATCCAACAATAAAGAAGCTAGGTACAGTCTACCCCGTGGACAGAGTATGTGGCTTAGATTAAACTCTTCAATGGGCATAAATTATGTTCACCAGTACTAAAAGTACATCACCCAAGCAACTATTTTGTCTGCCAGATTGACAGTAAGACCCTCATTTAACAGCTTCTGAATAGGGATGAGGCTCAAATTTGCTGTTACCCTCCTGGAAGGGACCCTGTGCAGTCCTGAAACATTGCCAATCTTGTGTCTTGTGAGAGTATGCTCCAAAAAAATATGTTTTCTTGAGCACATTCGTTCAGTGTACTGGTGACATCTTGTTTTCTATACCAACAGAGCAATAATTCTCTGTACAGGTTTTTAAAGCGTCACCTATTGACAAATTGAGGCACCGTATTTTGTCGCTGTTTCAGGGGCGCATGCAATTTTTAAGTTTGCCATTTTGGGTATCTACCTACTCGGCACAACTTCATCTTTTATATTTTACAAACAAAATGGGTAATATATTGTGTTTGTGTGCGCTAAAATTATTTTACGTGCATTTTTACTGACATTTTGGAACAGATAAAGACTCCGTAAAGGGTCTGTGCTTTCAAAAAATATATAATTCTCTGGGGTTTTAAGTAATTTTCAGGCCTACATTTTGGATTATAACATGTGTGCAAAAAAAGACTTGGCAGCCAAAGGGCTAATTCCGAAACGAAACAGAACAAATTTTTTGACGGCGCACAAGTCTACTAATGTAGAATTCAGTCGTGAGCATGAGATCCTCATAATATGGACAGATGGGTAAAGGTGGAATCTGAGTCCTTTAGAGGTGTACTGTATATAACCAATGGCTGTCTATTGCGGAGTCCCTTATAGATGGTAATGGCTAATGGATGATTTGTCATATTTGTAAAAATATTAAATATGTAAACTGACAATAAACTAAGATAAAAGCCACAATATTTTAACATTAGTAAATAAATATTGAAGTAACATGAACATATACTGTACCAATCTATGCCTAATGAAAGACAAATAATAGAGTCTACCAGAAAAGTACAATATAATTGTGGCTGGATGCAGGAGATTCAATTAGCCACTGCCTGGGTGCAGTTTACAATACAACACGGTGGTAATAGTAAAATCCGCTGGAGATACGCAGTGCTGTGATCATGGCTCTTGAGCCTGTAGAAGATAAAGAGGCAGATGGTTTATTCAGTGTTGTTTGAATTGATAAAAATGTAATGCAAATCTTTTTTTTTATACTAGCTGTGCAGTTGATGGCGATGTTCCAACAACAGTTTTAGAAAATGGGGAGTCTGCAGAGGCAAGAATCAAGATCAGCACCTTTCTGTTTCAAGGACAAACTGATGTTTTTGTATTCTGCAATGTGAAAATATGCAATAAAACTGAAGAATGCAAAAAGGTAATAATCAATCTACACATCACATAATTCATGGTTTGGTTAAAAATTTGCCAGGCAAATTGTAAGCAATCCTAATATATGGCTCTCAAATTAAGACTTTGTATTAGTATCTGACACATCTCCTGTTTTTTTTTTCTTACAGTGCAACTTAGGTCGTGCAGATACAGCTTCCACAGGTCTAGGAATACAGCTGAAATTAGAAGGTAAGAATATGATACAAGGATGAAAAATGCTGGTCATAGACCTGTTTTCAATGCAAAATATGGAAGCACACAAGTACCAACCAGCACTTTCTGCAATAAAACAACAGTGATTTGCAGCCAAATAGCTACAATATATATATGCTAAACAAATGCTAAAATTGATCTAACATAATGTTTAATTTACTAGTAAATTATTAGTAATATTTTGTAAAGCTCCCTCCAGCAATCCATCACCGTTGATAACTATACAGCAATATGTGTGCAAATGGCTTTAATATCAGTTACATTTTGTCTACAGATCTCCAATCTATGGCTTGAGAAAGTAACTGAGATTTAACAAGGGTTATTATTTTAGAAAAGCACTCTTTTTACCTTTTCTACCTGTTAGTAACATCTTTTCACTTGTAAGAAATAGTATTACCGTACTCATTTCCATTCTTAATTTATCACCATCCCTCCAATCCCTGTTATAACCCTTCTACAATGCATTGAAAATGAGAATAACAATTGCACAAGGGCTATGAACAGCTACAATAGTGAATAGAAGGAAGGAATGCAGAAGAAAGATGCAAAGACTAAACAGGAGAAGATATTGAAAGTAAAGAATAAGAGGAATGGACCAAAATTGGGTAGTAGACCAATACCCTACAATGGCAGTATTGCGAGGGAGGGAGGAGAGATATGATTATGGCTATTTGCCATAATCTCTTTCTTTATCAGTGTTTTAGTTACAATATGCTTGTCTTAAGAAATGTCTTGATATTTTTATTATGCTTTTTTTTAACAGACACAAGTAACATCTGGGACAGCAACTCTGGACATGTTACAGGTGGGATTACTATTTTATACTATTACTATACTATTTACTATATTCTTTTTTCAGATGATTGTATGCTTTTGATGGAAAGCGCGACATTCTTTATTTAGCCTAACACTGACCTACGTGGCACCAAATACGTGTGTAGGGAAAAGCAATATATATCACTGTATGTAACAGGGGCCCTTTGTACAAGTCCCTTCTGTTTCATAAACTAACATACAGTTTGTCGGGGAACTTTCAACCTGGCCTTAGATGACTAGATGTCTCATGGACAGTGGAGACTGACATCTGTCCTTTCCAGTTCATAATGTGTCAGGAAACTGTTACAATGCTATGATTCAAGTACATGTGACACTATGGTCTATTCACGAAGCTGCCGAAGGATCTAGCCGTAGCTTCGGCCGATCCTTCGGCTAGCTTCGGCCCCAGGACCCCTTCGGTTTAGTAGAACCGAAGGGGTGCTGTACGGGTTATCTTCGCTTCAGGTCGGTCATTCACTTGGCTGCCTACGGCAGCTTAGTGAATAGACCCCTATATAGGGTGAACTCTTTATTTCATTAGAAACAAGAATGATTGTTATCCATGCTAAATACTGTACTTCACCTCAAGGTGATTTTCTTCCGGTGTCAATTCTGCAAACTGTACATCATGTAATATAGAATGCTCCTAATGATCTTTGAAGTGCCCAGCTTACAGTGAACATTATAACATTGCACAGAAATTAAACCAAAATGTGTCAATGCTTTTTTTTAAGTTGATAGTGCCATATTATAGCCTTGGACATTGGACTTATGAGCAATACTATGAGCAATGATAGTCAACAATAGATTGACTTCCTGTAAAAGGTGTATATTAACAATGCAATCACTCAACTATTACCATTCTATAAAGTTGTACTGGTTTAAAACTATTTTTTTAAACCCGAGTACTATAGGGGCCCATACACATTTATGTGGTGGTAAAATGTACGTTTTAATGTGTGACGTTTTACCACAATGGTAAATTTAATTTAATGTGACGTTTTAGCACAATGTATGGTAAAGCATGAACTATTGATTGGCACATCATTGCATTATCACAGTAGCAGGCAATGTACCCACACTCCATTCAATGCCTTCAAAAGGGGCCATGCCCATTTTTCTGTGCGTAAAAGTGCTAATTCAAACCATACAGTATGAATGAGCTGTCTGTACACAGTGTGCCTGGATGCCTATTAATGCAATGCATACTGTGAATAGGACATATATGGTTATATGGATCTATTAAAAGATGAAAAGTATATTTAACAACATATAAAATCCTAAAATGTATCTCTCCTTTCTCTTCTTCCTTAATCTAGGTGTCTCCTGGGCTTTGCTGGCCAGCACCCTTCTTGCATATTTCTTCATGAAGTCCTTCTGAAGAACTGACAGCAATTCCCTCTGCTGAGTTGACTATGATTGGACTAGGTCACAGGCTTTCTTATAATTGAAGATTTCATCATAGAAACAACATTTAATTTATTTTTCTCTTTTCCACTGGACTGCAATCTATATATGACAAGACCAAGGTAGACTCTAAATGGAACAAACATCTTCTGATGTCATTTTACCATTTTGGACCAAACCAGGCAAATTTCTCTTTTATCTTTCTTTTGATTAGGCTTGTCGTCTGAGGATACCATATTTTTCTCTTAATGACCACCACTTAAAACGATAAGTGGCACATTTATGCAAACTGCTTACTGTATCATATAAATATATTTGTAGCATGTACAATATTGGTTTGGAGTGTTTATTGTATAAATAAAATGATAGCACGTCTGGCTGAAAATTACAGTGGCTTGTGTGGCACATTATTAATAGTAACTCATTTGGTGTTGTTTTCAAACAAATTGTGAACTTTGAAGGTAGTATACTTTATAAAGCATAGCAAAGTATAGATGAGCAAAGATTTAAGAAGTCAAATTTAATAGTCCCAGAATTTTTTTTTTTTTTAATTATTCAAGTTTTATTGATTTTTAAAAAGAGAATTTTAAGTACACAATAGTAAGTTAAGGCACAAGAAGTACAGCTGACCATGTCATATATAGGTAACATCGATGGTATAATGTCACTGTGCCAAGACATGAGATGCGGAAATAGTCGCTCTAGTGTCATTGTGAATGGGTAGAGCAAGACAAGAAATAGGGAATAAGAAGCATAGAGAAGGAAAGTGTAAAAAGTATAAAGAGGAGT
>NW_017307264.1:331227-359867 GCF_000935625.1 Nanorana parkeri | reverse complement strand
TCGATGGGTTATGGGTTTGAATGGTTAATGCCCTTTTTTTGCTGTCCTTTTTGCTGATTTTGATTCATATCCCAAAGACACAAGAGGAAGCTGAGGAAAGCACTGCAGAGTGAGGGGAAATCCTTTTAGACAGTTGCCACCACAGAGGTCTCTGTTGGCAAACTTTCTGCTTACTTTCTGCTCTTGTAGTAACTCTAAAATGTTGGATTTCCCATCACTTGCAGGCCACCAGGACAAATAAAGAGAGAACACACTTCTTTATTTTTCCTTTTTTTTTAAAAAAAAAGGTTTTGGCTTCACATAGATTTTAAACATTTGCTTGCCTTGATTGCATTGATGCTTTCTGATCTGAGCATGCAGGTCCGTTTGCCCCTTCAGGCACCCAGTACATTTCCCTTTTAAGCCAGGCAAGTCAAAATATTCTCTTTTCTAACTTACACATTTGGTCTGCGTTTCTCCACTTTAGGCCTGAATTTTCCTTCTAGAGGTCTGGTTTTTAATGTATTCATAATTTAAGTACTCTATACTCAGATGAATGAAGCTATCTAGCTCTAGCTCTATAATATCTAACTTAAAATGTATACTTATGTTTGCATAAGGCAAATTTTCTTCCTAAAGTCCAGTCACCAGTCTGTTAATACTGATACACACTATTTATCAGGACTCTAAGGCTCTAAGGAAGACCCACGGGTACGCATTCTAAACATAAAAACCAATACATTTCAATGTATCGTGCTCACACCTGCGCGGCACTAATAAGTGCAAGTGCTATATCCTGTCCCTATTCCACACATTCCAGCTATAGTAGCAACCGCAAACGCATGGCATCTTCATGTTTGTTAAAATTTGCACGTTTTCGTGCCCCAACGCTATGTGTGAGTGAAGCCTTAGGAGAAAATGAAATAGATATATCTAAGAATCGCTTGTAGACCAGATTCAATGAACAGATACTAGTGGATTAAAAAATCACTAATATTTGAATTGTGTATACCAAGGGAACATTTGAACTAAACAGATCATAATTTGAATGATTCAAATATTTTTGACAATTGCACGTTGATGAGCAAGCATCATAGAAAATAATATTTACAAAGCCATTTACCTAAATAATAAATAATGTATATAAAAAGAAAACGGTATAATAAATTGAGCCACATTTTTGTGCCAAAGTGTGTCATAGCCAGAACTAGTCATTGGTCTGAAATACATTGAGGGGAATTTATCAACATAAATGATCCCAACATTTTTGTCAATTACATGTTGATTAGCCAGCATCATAAACATTTATTTTTGGAAACCCGTCTGCCTATTAAGTAGTATGTTAAAAAAAAAAACATAATGTATTGAGCTAAATTTTGTTATCTCTGTGTGCCTTAGCCAGAACTAGTCATTGGCATGAAATACGTTGAGGAGAATTTATCAAAACTGGAGCAGACAGAATCTGGAGCAGTTTCCCATAGTAACCATAGCCACCGCTCCAAGCTCACTCCCGTGATGGACTACAATCACATGTTTAGTTTACTAATTATGTATTGAAATTATAGTCCATCACAGGAGTGAGTTTGGAGTGGTGGTTACTTTACAATACAAACAGGGACCATTAGGAACAAAAGAAGCCAACCTCCAGAAGGAAGGACAGTGTCAGCACCAATTCAGAGATGATTTGAGGATCAACAGCCGAGTGATACACAAATAAGGTACATTTTTGTTACTAGTTAAGGTACTTGATTACATTTCTAATAGGGATGCACCGATACCGATACTAGTATCGGTATTGGTGCCGATACAGAGTATTTGGGTGAGTACTCGTACTCGCCCAAATGCTCCGATGCCTAGCACGAGTACTTCCTGTATCGGGAAGCCGGGCAGCTCGTCATTACACGCTGCCCGGTTTCCTTATTGGCCAGGAAACTGCTCCATGCTCTCTCGTCACTTGTGATGAGAGAGCATGGAGCCGACTTCCCGGCAAATCAGGAAGCCGGGTAGCGTGTAATGACGCGCTGCCCGACTTCCCGATTGGTCAGAAAGCTAGCCAATCCGGAAGCCGGGTGCCGTGTAATGACGCAGCGCCCGGCATTCTGATTGGCCGGGAAGCCAGCGCCATCCTCCCTCGTCATCTCATGAATCATAATATTAAGAAACTGACCTAAAATCATTAGTTTGTATTGCTTTAGAAAAAATGTGACCTGGTCCTTTAAGAAAAAGTATCGGTAATTGGTATTGGCGAGTACTTGATCAAAAGTATCGGTACTCGGTCTTTAAAAAGTGGTATCGATGCATCCCTAATTTGTAAGATATAACTCCTGAGTTTAGTGTCACTTTAATGACATGCAATTGTGTGGATTGTTACTGTAGCACCATAAGTGAGATGTAACTAAGGTCAAGTATTTGTATAATCCATCTATGATGGATTTAATTGAGTTGAGAATTTTCACTGGATTACAAGACAAAAGTCACTGGATCAGAAAAAAAATACTACTTAAATAGTGGAAATGAGCAAAAAAATGGAAAACTGCTTCAGTACAGTACTTAATTCAGCCAATGCAAACACAGCAGCTTGGAGTGCTTTTAGATAGATAGATAGATAGATAGATAGATAGATAGATAGATAGATAGATAGATAGATACTTACCAGTAAATATCCAAACCGAGAAACAAAAATGCTGGATCTGGTAACTTACCAGCTCTTAGATGTAGTGGTAGCATTATTTTTTATTCAGGATTTTCCAGCAAATAACACACTTGCTTTCCCCTCGTGGTTACACTCATTTCTGCATTGTATCTATGGCCAGAGTTATGGTTGGCACACAGGCTGGACTTTAAACATGCCTGCCTTTCAGCTTACTGGAAGTGACAAGGACACAGCTGTTCTGGCAAGATCCCCGGGTATTTTCTGTACTTCTTAGAAAATCTTCTTAGAGAAAGGAAAATGAATGCAGCCACCACACATACAGTAAGTACTTGTGAGCTGCAATATATTTCATTTTTGTCTTCAGATTTTAGTTATGCTTTCACTGTGATAAGCCATATAAAAAAAAACAAATCTATGGTTACTGTATTTAAATCAATAGGAAAATGAATACTGATTGATTGGTAAGGGTGATTGCGCTTTGCATATAGCTATTGCACTCTGAACTGCTTTGTTAAATAAGCTTGATAGTGTTATTAAAAGCTGAATATGATTACAAATGTAATGTATTTATTTCAAAGACTTAGTTAAACTACAGAAAATTTCCAGAGACGCACACTTTTGTAAAATGTGTGGGTTATGCTTGCAGTGTAACCTGGGGGTAAGGTAGTTCCCTCTCTGACGTGTGAACAAAGTGTCTCTAGGTCTGCCCAGTCACATTCCTATGTTAAAAACTGCATGCCTTGTACATTCTCAAGAACTGAAAATTGTTGTGAAATAAACACCTGAATGACATAAAGTGGGCACCAAACGAGGTTAAAAGCATAAGTCAGCCTTGACCAATTAGGTCAGCCCTGGGGTTTTTGCATCATATTACCTTCTGCAATCTCTGATCATTTGGTCTACCTAATAAGTTACTCCCACTCCTTGTCTATAAAACCAGCTGTAGGTGAAGATTTTGGCATTTTGGTCTCATAAGGTATTCAACTTGTATTCTGGACCAGACATATCACTTGCACAAATGAAGCTACACTTTGTCTTTGCCTTGGCCATTCTTATCAAGTATGCAGGTAAGTTGCTGCAGATTGCCATTGGATAGTCAATACTAAGTAATTCCTAGCACTGTATTTTTCTCATTCCTAGTTCTGTATTTTTGAATATTACAGATTGACCTCCTGTACCTGCACAGATCATTGAGTTGAAGCATATTCCTCACTCATACAGAATCATTTTACTATTTAATATAACCTTGTGTTTTTTCAGCTTTACTGTAGAGGGAGTGAACCGTGCAACAATGCATAGATTATGTTCTAATAAAGCACCACTCTAGAGCTCTAGAACTGGTACTCTCCTTATGTCCATGATTCAATTCATGGTTACAGCAGTGGGTCTCTTCTTATATGTAAATTGGGTGCCAGGGCTGAATGCAATAGGCACCACAGTAGCTAGGCCTGTGGTTTAGGCAGCAAAGTAGAGAAGCCGCTTTTTCCAGGTATTATTATCAAGCACATAATTTTTCTATCATCAGATTCAGAAAAAAATATAGTCTTCTAACATTAGCTTGTTTTCACATGAATTTATATTATTACACATTGTCACAATATATAAGACAGGTTAGGTTCAGTAATATGCGAACATATTCTGTCTGCAAGAGATGATCCTATCACATGGATGTTGCTTTGGGGACCTAAGGTTGTGTGCCCACAGAATTCAGTCTAATGGATATGTGCTGATCCAATGACCAATGAAACTTGCAATCACTAAACATTTGTCCTATCCATATCCTCTATACCTTGGAACTATAGCTGCAGTCAGCAGGGTTGATTTACTTGATGAGCAGATAATGTTCACATAGCAAAGTAACTTAGCTTATTAAGTAAAGAGAAGTGGCATTCACTTCAACCATCCAATTATGTGTAAGAAAAATTCTGTTTCTCCTCTACACATGATTGGGTGTTCAAAGTTTCCTTTATTTACAAAGCTAAATAAACATTCACTTCTATAGGTGAACATTCTCTACTCCTTAGTAAATTACCTCAAAAGATCTATATCTAGTATAAGGTGGGTTTAGCCCTCCAGCGGGAAAGCACTAGTCTGGATCTTTCCAGGTTTTTTTTAAGGTTTTCTCCTTATGCTGTTCATTTTTTGCCTCATAACTTTCAGTAAAAGACTAGCACAGAAAATTAGAAATTAAGAGGGTTATTCACAAAAGGGTGAAGAGTTTGGAGAAGAAAGGAGAAGTGAAGAATCTAGGACAACATAGCTGAACTGGAAAGTGAGCTGAATTGGGGAATGTTTCCAATTCAGCTATTTTGTCCTAGATTGTTCACTTCTCCTGCCTTCTCCAAACTCTTCACCCTTTTGTGAATAACCCCCTAAGAATTTTGGAGCTCTGTCATTTAACTCATGAGGAAAAGCTTAGATAATTGAAGAAACAGTGGGTTAAATTTTAATAAATTGTCAACATGCAAATGACCTGAATGGAAGATTGTACACAGATCGTATATGGGTTCTAAAAAATTGTGACTTAATGTAGCTTTGACATAAATATAGGATCATATACAAAATTGCAGATGTTTCTTTATTTAGAGATTTTTCAATCCTCATATATTCCGTATTTTCCGCTCCATAAGACGTATTGTTTCCCCCCATAAGGGGGGCAAAAATGTCTGTGCGTCTTATGGAGCGAATCCCTCTCGCCCAAAGCCCGTGACAGGCGTGTTTTTTTGTACATTTAGCCCTGCTCTGGACAAGCAGAGCTAAATGTATTAAACGAGCAGCGGTTCCCACTGTACAAGTTATCTAATCAGATCACTTGTATCAAATCAAGCGTCGGCTATCATGTGAGGACCCCCCCTGCAATGGTTTTCGGGGTCCCCCGCTCCTATGGGGGACCCGTGACCACGGTATAGGAGCTCACCATAGAGCGCATAGAGCAGACGAAAGAACGTCTGCTCTGTGTGATCACTGAGACCGTGGCGCTGTAATCACAGCGCCACCTGTCTCAGCTATCACTAACTGCAGCTATTACAGACTCCTATACTCCCTGCGTCCTATGGTCCGGTGGGCCTTATGCACCGATATATCGGCCGCCGAAACATATCGGCCGAAAATTGCACTTTTGGCATAATGGCATAATAATATAAGGCAAATGCTTTGTACCCGCCCTCTTTTGCAGTTCCCCATCAGGTCCATCAGCAGAGGGCGGGTACAATGCTAGTTTACTATTGGCTATTGCAAATTGAAATAGCCAATAGTAATGTCCCAATGCTTTTTAATTATGATTTTTTTTTTCTCTATTCTGACATTGATCGTGTCAGAATATAGTCTACGGCTGATTTCACCCGATGTACGGCTGAAATCAGCCGTACCAGCCTAAGGTGAATAGCCGAACAGTGTTCGGCTTCTGATCGGTCATTCACTCGGCTGCCCTCGGCAGCATAGTGAATAGACCCCATAGAGGCACTCAACTGAGATAAGGGGAGGCAAATCAAAGCATCAGCATTTTATTGTCAAGGAGTTCAGTCCATCCATTCTCATGAAGATAAATCTCTGCTGCAAGCCCAGTTAGTGCCTCTGTATCTACTTTGAATATATGTATATATTGTGATGTATAGTGATATACTGTATATAGATAGATAGATAGATAGATAGATAGATAGATAGATAGATAGATAGATAGATAGATGTTTATTAAATACATTTCACTTTGGAATACAGCCTTTAACACTTCTTTCTTTTTTTCCCCATTTCTAGGAGCCCAGTGCATAAGTAAGTATCTCAGATTTGATTCCGCTCATTTCAACTGTAAGTGCAGTATATGTTTTCATATTACAGGTTAACCACACCATAAGCCTAAATGCTTAATATTTAAAATGTTACATAGCAAAGCATTGACACAGATTTTTAGATGATGTAATCTGACTATACATTGTTGCTGTTTGTAGCCAGACTGTTAGGAATCAGCACCAGAATGTATTTATCAATTCAGTCCCTTAAGGGTTAAGGTACAGATAGTATTATTAACTGTAATAAAATATTGATATATATTTATAATATACTATACTATACATATGTGCAATGCATGTGCTTTAGGTGATGACTGTAAAAATATGGATTTTTCATCACTTTGTGCCCAGGACAGCAAAAGCGAGTAATTCCCAGTGGGGACACAACCAGCGATAAATACCTCTAAAACAACAAAAAAAAGTGTGGCTTTAGATACACTGGCACATATTTTTAAGACAGTATATCTGACATTCAGAAAATATTCTTTTGCATCTTGCAGGTCCACGTGTTTTAAATGACAGTGATTTATTCACCACTAGAGAATATTTGGTGAAAGTCACATTCACTGCTTTCTAACTGGACCCCTTTAGGTTTAAGCATTAAGGTTAGATAAAGGGTGAGCCTTATTTAACAGCACTAGGTTTGATTTTAAGGCTCAGTTCTAAGGGTTAGGTCTCGGCTTGATGTTTGCCGTTAGGGGGTCGGTTATACTTGAGCTTGAGCATTTTTAGGCAATTTTGAAGAACTATTTTGCAGCTGTTACTGCATGTTTTTCAGCCGTTTTCAGGCATGAGCGGTTTTTTTTAGCCAATGGAAAACTAATTACTTGGAGGAGGAAACAGTTATTAGGGCAAAACTGGGTGATACACGCAAATTACCTACATGCTTCAGGGCAGGTGTTTTTCAGGTGTTAATATTAAAGTCTATGGGGCCAAATCAGTTCTGTCTGAAATTAAGCTGATGTACCTTTTCAGGGCTTGTTCACACCAAATGTGGCGCATTCCAGAGCGGTAGCTGCTGGAACGCACTGCAAATCTTGCCCTTGCGTTCTGGGGCTAGAGGGGGCGTGGTGGTGCAATGAATTCAATGGCACCGCTTAAACGCCCCCCTGCCTGTAGTGCGATCGGACGCGTGACAAAACTTTGCCTGCATTCCATTTCCACTGCAAACCCAAAAAATGCTGCGTGCTCTATTTTTTGCGTTTGCAGTGGAATGGAACGCAGGCAAAGTTTTGCCACACGTCTGATCGCACAGCGGGCAGGGGGAACATGGAAGCGGTGCCATTGAATTCACCGCCATGCCCCCTCCCACCCCAGAACGCAGGGGGAAGTTTTGCGAGGGATTGTGGTGTGTTCCAGCAGCTACCGCTCTGGAACGCACCGCATTTGGTGTGAACAAGCCCTCAAGCTTCATGCTACAAGCAACACAACACTCAAGTGTGAAAATAATGTTATTATTCATGCTAAGCATTGCCGCGTTTCACACACATAAACGCTCAGGTGTGAATGGGGGCTGAGGGTTAACAAATCATATTAGGGGATAAGTTGTGTGTTAGGTCCACAGTGAGGGACGGGTTACATGTGAGACTGGTAAGTGTTAAGTGTACGTACATCCAAAATGTAACAAAAACCTGTAAAATCTCTTTCTCTTTCGAGGCATCACTTAACAATAACTCTATGAGAACAATGAACACGCACAGCTGCACCAATTCTCTGCTGCAAGTGTTCTCATTGCTTGAGACATTGTACATAAAGTCACATTGCGATCACATTTCTTGAACAAAACCTTTTTTTGTTAAATGTTTGCGAATGTTTAAGGCCAGTTTTGCAAATTCCTGTCTTTGTCCCCAGTTCTGGTGCTTTGCAGGTGTTTTTGAGCCCGGTGACATGGTCTGATAATGATAATTGACTACGGAGCATCTTCCTTTTCTTCTCTTCACAGCAACGTACAATGATACAACGTACAATGTTACACTAGGTCCCTGTGACGCATGTTCAGGGACCTGTGATTCTTACAATGGATGCTCGTGTAGCGATGGCTATAATAACTGTCTACCAAGTGTAGCTGCACCATGCAATATTGTTGATCCCGAGCCCTGCTGTCCAAGTGGCTTATACTACAATGCTAGTGATTCCTGTTGCACAGGTAAGAATAATCAAAGTCTGTTCAAAGTGTACTTTCTGAGTCTGACCATATAGAATAGAAATGTACTGCGCCATCTTAAACGGATGTGTTTATGCTGTCTTCTGCAGAAACTCCTATCTGTACGTCAGGATGTGCTCCAGATGAAAACTGCACTGTAGGAAAATGTGTGTGTAATGGCAGCATGTACCAAAATTTGAGTAAGACTTTGTTCGTTTTCTTTACTTTGCAATGTCAGTCTAGACTCTAGCCATTTACCTTTAGAGAAAGTATAGTATGTTTTCAGTTGGGTGTATATTTTTATTGTATACTTCAAAGTTACTTTACTATACTAGTTACTATACTTTACTATACTAGTTACTATACTATACTTTACTATACTAGTTACTATACTATACTTTACTATACTAGTTACTATACTATACTAGTTACTATACTATACTAGTTACTATACTATACTTTACTATACTAGTTACTATACTAGTTACTATACTGTACTTTACTATACTAGTTACTATACTATACTAGTTACTATACTATACATTACTATACTAGTTACTATACTTTAAAGTTACTTTACTATAGTAGTTACTATACTTGAATATACAATGGATGCTGCTCTTTGATCTTTAAACATTTTCGTTTCTGCAGCATCACCTTGTTCCCTGACCATTGGCCCTGATATCCTAGTTTAGGGGCTTCACTTTCCTTGCTGGGTCCTATGGAGCCACCCTTGGGCAAAAATGTAAAGCAGGATCACAAAGTGTTACTTTAATAAAAAACTGCAGAAATAAGAATATTAAAAATGACTTTTCAAATTTCATGAAATTTTAGTGATTGGTTAGTGACTAATTAGTGACTAATTGGTTAGTGACTAATTAGTGACTAATGATTTAGTGACTAATCTCTCGCAGTCCCTGTGATCAGAGGTGGGAAATGCAGCACAAGGACCCAGTCAGTTGTGCTGCAGAGAAAGATAATCTCATCAGTGTGCAGCTTTTCATTTCACTAATCACAGTCTGGGGGAGGGGCAGTGTTAGTGAACTGCAGCAGAGAAAAACCAGGTCTCCTGCCTAGCAGACAGGGCAGTGCTGTGGGGCTGTGCTGTGAAAATCACAGAACTGGATGGACAGAAATACAAACCCTAAGGCAAGCAAAACTTCTTTCATCTGTATGTTTAGATGTTTGAGACAAATGATCATGCAAGCAGAATAAATGTCATGCTTGGAGAAAGAAATAGTGTTGTAACATATCAGTGATGAATTTTGCATCTGAGATTAAACTGCATACTAGAATGTAGATGCAATCCCTGTTATAATATCAAACGTCTGAAACCTTCCTGGAATAGTAGGGGCCCTCTATTTAGGACACAAGTGAGATAACCCATCTTGAATGAAGTCGATCTACAAAGAAATTTTTTTTTTGTATCAAATAGATTGGATAAGGGTTAGAATGTGTGTTCTGGTGTTATTATTACAATGTGTGCTCCTGATGGTTACATTTCCCCCTTTTAGTCCTGTGCTGCTGACCTCACAGCAAAGCAAAAGTAAATTTTCCCAACAAAGACAATAAAAAATGTGATGGGTGATAAAAATGTGTCTTTTTATTGCTTTTTTTGTCAGTGATAAAGAGATTTTCTTTTACTTCCTGTTTTGGCAACCACACAGGAAGTGAAAAGAAAAAAAATTTCTACAATGGGGATGCGTACAGCAATAAAAAAAAAAAAAATCAGATATAGGTTTTGTGGCTCATAACTCACCAATCTTTGTATTATTATTTTTTTTGTAAGGTGACTGTGATCATAGCAAAGTGTTTCAGGAGCCTTCCCTGTTCAATGTGCTTTGGTTGAAGTTTGATATGTTACATTTTTAAAGATCAACTCCACCTAAAAACTGATACTGCGGTTTTGTGTGCTTGTGGGAAATTGAAATCACATGCTGGCTTCTTTAATCTCACGGAAAATCCTGTGGAGAAAAATCCCCAGTAGAACTTTTTATTTCACCCAACTGCCATGGCTAAATCCTACCATGGATTCTATGTAATGCAGAATATACAAGTACCTGAGGAACTGACATGCAAGCAAGTGACACCTTCTTTATGACCTTGTGATACGTAGGATTAGGCCCCATTCACACCTAGGCGTATTGTAATATGCGCGTCTGTCCGTCGCGCGATTCCAAAGGCTACTTGGCTGTATCCCAATGGAAAACGCCCTACAAAACGGCCCAAAGTAGTCCCGGGACCTTTTCAGGCGTGGGCCGTTTTGTAGGGCGTTAGGGACGGGCGGAAATACGCCTAGGTGGGAACGAGGGCATTGACTACAATGCTATTTATTTTTTTTGACCGTTTTGTAGCGTGTTCGTCGAGCGTAGGACGCGCTACAAAACGGTCAGGTGTGAACGCAGCCTAAAGGGGTCAGAACCACACTACAGCAATAGGATTTTAACTGCTTTCTAATGTAAGGAGGTATCTTACTGCCTGTAAAGCTTTGCATTTCTAATGGCCATGGTAGACCTAACAGTAGTTAGTCACATTTATCTGACCAACTCCAGCTGAATGTGACTAACT
This sequence comes from Nanorana parkeri, assembly GCF_000935625.1. Taxonomy (NCBI): domain Eukaryota; kingdom Metazoa; phylum Chordata; class Amphibia; order Anura; family Dicroglossidae; genus Nanorana; species Nanorana parkeri. Next base: position 348,739 of record NW_017307264.1, on the reverse strand, counting down.
ACTACTACAAGTCCTTTACAAAACCTATATGTTATTTCAGAATGACATTTTATCATGCTTTTCATGTAAAAAGCAAAAATGTATTTTATAGGAATGGAATCACTGTAATACAGTGGGGCTGCAAATACAGCAATACATATGGGGATCTTGTCCTTTTCTTTAATAGCTAAGGGCTGCAGCAAGGGTTATCATACCCTCTGCTGCCAGTACAGGTCTTTCACACAAAGCAGCGCCCCAGCTCTTCAACGGTCTGACATGCCCCCCAAATATTGCTCCATGCAACAGAGCTACTCAAGGAGAAAGAGTGTTGTTGGTTGGAACAGTGTTTGCTTTGAGTGTGGGGCCACTGGAGCGTCGTGCCACTGCTTTGTGAACTGCAGTCTGACTCCCCTAGGTACTGGCAGCAGAGGGTGTTTTAAAACTTGCTGCACTACTTTCATCGTTAAAAATAGTAAAAGAGCCCCATATGTATTAATACAGCCTGACTGCATTCCATCAATAAACAACAAGGGTTCAATTAGGCTTTAAAACATTTTTGTTTGTCCTTTTGTTAGTTTACCCGGCCAAATGGTTGAAAGTGTCTTTAAACAGTAGTGGGTTGTAAGAAGAGTGACCAGTGCACATCTACAAGAAAACGATTTTGTATACATTGCACAATGATTGATTTATCTTTTGCAGCAATTGGTAATTTTCACCCTACCATCGTCTGTGAAAACAGCATAATTACAGTCGGTGTCAATCAATGTCAGTTAGACCTACTTGGTTATGACCCTTCCTCAATTCACCTGAGGGAGACAGGAGAAAACTGCAGTTACTTTTTTTCAAATATCAGCAATGGCAGTAGAAGGATTTTTGTCCAGACCGAAGCAGCATCAAATTGGTGTGGAAACACAGTGGAGGTAACACATTATTGATTGATTTATTTGTTTATTTTAGCAGCTCCTATGTTGTCAGATTGTGTGTTTTTTTTTACTACGGGAAACACATTTTTTGGAAAATGTGACCCTTAGCAATGTGTTTCAGTTTTTCTGAGATAGCACAAAGCCCCTGTTCAGCCAAAACATTTTATTTCATCTTGGATATAGCAGGAGAGAGTAAAGGGCCTCTGTCAGCTTTTTTTTTGCTGCCTGTGTCCCTATTAGGATGATTTTTTCTCACTTCCTGTCAAGAACGAAAGTAATGTAAAGTCTCTGCAGCTCAGATCCAAACTGTAGAAAAGGTTGGAACTTTGAAAAATGTTTTTTGTGACTTTTTTACCTTCCTGTCGTGGTGACAACCACAGTTTCCTATAGGCATCACAGTGCTAGAAAGTGAGAGAAGATCTCCCCAATGGGGTCACGGCTAAAAAAAACTCTTCCTCATTCTATTAAAAAGAATTAGGGCTAGTGGTGGTTTTGAGGATTAACTGTACTTTTAGTGTAATTATCCTTAAAATACAATTTTCCCCAAGCAAGTTTTTCCCCTACCATGCCATGATCCATGGAGATCTTCTCTGCGGGGACATTGGGTGTTACACAGTCACTTCACAAAAATCTCCAATCCGGACCATGTGTGCACATTCATTCCTATGAGCAGCCCATCAATTGTTGGGGTCAAAAATTGACAGGCTTCATTTCCACTTGTGAACTTAGTAAAGATACCAGCTTTCTTTATCAAAGCATTTTTTTACTGCTAATTACTTGACATGGCAGAGCAGATTGAGATTTAAATAGTAAAATGTCTAACTTGTTTCCATTTGCTTAACAACACAATGACAGTATACCCTTCTATCCACAGAGCGATGAATCCAATATCTATATTTCCAACACCATTTACATTGATATCAAGAAAACAGACATCATCACAAAAAATCCTATAAAATTTAACTATACATGTGGATACACACGGAATATGCAAACAAGTCTGCAACTGCCTGGAAACATAACCACTCAGTAAGAAAAAGATCACATATAGAGTTGCTTGTGCAAATATACTGTCATATTTGTTCTGTCTCCTTCACTAACCTCTCATTTCCCTTAATTAAAGGAGAACTATGAGGTGAGTGCTTTTCACTCACCTCATAGTTCTAGCCGACCTGTGACAATGAGACTGTCACAGGTCGGCTCAGTAGATCGGGAGGTGAGCGAACACATACCGGTGTTCGCTTACTTCTCGATCATGTCACGGCTCTTTGCCGGGATAGGGGAGGGGCTGGATTGGTGGAACGGACGGGGCCGGGTACAGCTGGCTCTACCTCTAGATAGGCAGAGCCAGCTGTCACTCACGCAGCTGGGCGGATCTCGAGATCAATGTCGGGATCCGCTCCGGCTGCGGCGTCTCAGTATACCGCGAGCTGTAGCTCGCGGTATACTGAGCTTAGGGTGACGGGAGGACAGTAGTTTGTGTCCTCCGGTTACCCTAAGGAGAACTATAGGGACAAGCCCTGACCCCATAGTTCTCCTTTAAGTTATGCTTGTTATAGCATTTAAACATATACAGTATTTTATTTAAATACAGCTTAGAATTTTGTAGATCCAAGAGCATGATACTTTGTTCAAAATTATATTAGAGTGTACCTAGCCTTAGATTTTGTTATTATGTTTAGGTTAATGGAGTAATCAGCACATGTAACACTTCTAAGGTGTAATACCAATATCAGTCAGGTGTAATACCAATTTCAGTTATAGCTGGCTAGTCCAGCTACATTCTCTAAAGGCAAGCAGGCCTACTGGTACTTGGTTGCCCCAGGACTAAATACACAATGCACAATGCTATAGACACTGGTTCCAAGAGATGGAGCAAAGATATACAAAGGAGTACCCCTGGTCCTTGGAATAGTAAGGTGTGGACTTTTAGGTGTTAGGTGTAGATTTGTAAGCAGGGGAGAAGCCAATAATGAAATCCAGTAACAGGCAGAGGTCAGGGCAGGTGGCAGACAGTAAGCATAATCGAGAAGCAGGCATAGGTCAGGGCAGACAGCAGACATCACAGAGATCACAGTTCTCACCCTGACAATGCTTTAATTTGCTTTTCTCTCCAGAATGCCGACACATCTCTGTTCATTTATCCTCCAGGGTCAGCACTTACTTGCTGGGCTGAAATGCTGGCCCTGGAGTAATAATATCAGTTGTTTGAAAAATTACAGTGTTTTGTCATGATCAGCAGAAGACTGTTGGTGTTGGGGGGTTGGGGACAATTCTAGTGCATGATCAAGGGAAAACCTAAACATGTTCATAAATAGATAGTCAAAGGGTATTTGAAAGAGATGCTAAGGTTCAGACACTGTAGGGAGAGTCAGCCTAGAACAGGGGTCAGACCCATATAAACATTCAAAAACTAGATAGCTTTGACATACAAACAGTGACCAAGGGAGCAGGGAACTGCAGGTGTCACCAGATTGTGGGATCGACTCTTCACAGGTATAAAAGTCCCTGAGAACACCCAAGTCTATTAAACCTGGAGTCTATTAAACCTCTTTTATCAACAACATTACACTAGCAACATAAATCTGGTGCAAATATACTCCGTGCAAGTTCAAACACTCGCAATTGCTATGATAAATTCCCCCTCATGTTTTTTGTACCTTTTTTGCACGTGTTTTCATCTACACTTGTTAAACCTCATTTATCAACAATATTACACTAGCTTGATAAATCTGGTGCAAATATTTTCCGTGCAAGTTCAAACACTCGCAATTGCTATGATAAATCCCCCATACCCCCCCACCCCCTTGGACTTAAAGCCTTCATTTTTTCAGTTTTGGAGTGAATAGGAAACAGTTGTCAGCTGTGTCAATTTTTTACTGCTGTCTGTTTCTATCTCTTTAAGTGACACATTTTCCATGTTATTTGCACCTTATTTATCAATGCAGTCTAAGCCTTGATAATAAATGTAATTTTCGTTAGACATATAGGGGGGAATGTATCATATTAATTGCGAGTGTTTGAACTTGCACGGAATATATTTGCACCAGATTTATGTAGCTAGTGTAATGTTGTTGATAAATGAGGTTTAATAAACTCCAGGAAAAATTACTCGTAAAAAGCTTAACTGTCGCTTCTTGAAGAAGTGGTCATGGGGACTTCTTAGGTTGCGATTGTTTTCTTAGGTGATGCTCCAGTTTCATACAGCCCCAGAACAAGTGCAGATGAAAACACGTGCAAAAAGTAGTGCAAGCTCTGGTGAAAACAGAGGAACATGTTAAAAGACAGATTTGCACATAAAAAAATTTATCTAAAGGTGCCCATACACCTTACAATTATCTGCAGATTTTCTGTGGTCAGATGGAAAAATGCAACAGATTGGCCCACGTGGAAATTACTCCATCCACACAGTTAAGTCTAGATGGAGGAATCTGTTGCACCTTTTCCATCTGACCACAGAAAATGTGCAGATAATTGTAAGGTGTATGGCCAGCTCAGGAGGATAAAACTGTTGTAATTGCTTTGATAAATTCCCCCCAATGAGTAGAGTAGCAAATGTCTGATGAGGTCATCCCTGTGCCCTCTCCTCCTGTCAGCAAGCTCCCAGTGCTAGCGTGGCCTCCTCCTGTCCCAGTGAGACTCCTGTACATGAAATTACAGGAAGACATTACAAAGACAGATCATGGTCCTTTTAAAAAATCACATTGTTGCATTGGTAACAAATACGTATCATAACTAGATTAAACAGAAGCATTTTATAGCTGTCTAAAATTCAGCTTTACCTACCTTTTTATTCCTACCGTATAGATTTAATGATAATGGGGCCTCTCCTGCAATTTCCTTAGTATGTTATTATTCACTGAAACCTGGTTGAGTGCTAAATTATCCAGCAAATATGTTTTTGTAATGTTTTCAATTTTCATATTTTTAGTGTTCATCCTTTGATTGGTCTTTTCTTTCCAAACAATGTACAGATCCTTTTATTGCATTTGAAAGCTTCTCTTTATGCAATATAAGCTTTTTTAGAGTTGCATAATCTGACATTTTAGGCACAGATAGGTGTTTAAAAGACTTTGCTCTGTTATCAGGAAATGAATTGTAATTTAAAATTGTCATTGATTTACTTTAACATGTGTTTTGTTTTCACAGAACGGTAGACCTGACGGGAATCAATGGGACAGGTTTATATCCTGTTACCATGTCTGCTTATAAAGATTTAGCATGTACAATTCCATTTACAAATGATGATACAGTGGTTGTGGGATCAGACATCTTTGTGGGAATATTTGTGGCAGGAGCTGATTCAGATATATTCGTTCTCCGGATAGAGAAATGTACTGCAAGTCCTACAGAAGATCGTAATGGACCAAATAATTTTGTTCTTATAGAAAATGGGTAAGTATGCTTTTCTTATGCAACCAAGTAGATGAACGCAATTGTAAAGCCCTAGAATGTCATATAGCACAGAGTGCTAAATGCAAAAGAAACCGATGTAATTAAAGAACCTTGCGAACATCTTCCTGATTTTGTTAGAATCTGTAAAAGCGACCCTAGTTTATTGGACTACCACTTAAAAACTTATGGTGTTATCTCCTCCACTCCTATCCAAGAAGCAAAATTTTACAGGAAATGTTGGTGGAATCTTAATGTTACTTTTTATTCATTGCAACTTTAGAAAGATAGCCATCCATAAAAACAATAATTTTTGCCTTTCACTGATGAACTGATTCACAGTTCATCAGTCATGAAGTGTTAGTGTGGCGTCATTCAATCTGGACCTGTGTGTCAGCGCACTGCAAAGCACAGTAACATGCCTATGCACTGTGTTGCCAATGAAAGGGTCATGTCCAGTTTTAGGTGCGCTGAGGCACATTGGCAGCCCATTCCAGATATGTGGGCTTCCTTAATGCAACATGCATGTGGCATCATACAGCAGCACACTCCAAAGGTGAGAAGGGGGTCTTAGTAAAGGATAACTGACCACCAACAGCATATGCAGGGCTATACAAAGTGTGGACATGCTGGGGTTTTAACCCTTTCATGACTAAGGCCTTTTTTTTTCATTTTTTGCACCCATGTTATATTCCACATTTTAGGCCTGACAATTACTTAAAACCCCCACACATTATATATTTTCTGAAAGCCAAGACCCTATAGAATAAAACATTATGTTGCACGTTATTAGCGCATGTTATGACCCCCCACAGGTCATCAATTTAGAGATACCCAAAAATACTGACCATAGAATTATTGCTCTCATGTGTAGCATGTGTAGCGTGTTCGTCGTTTTCATAAGTGGGCGCACCCGACGCGTGTTTATGTGGTGACGCACGGGGGCAGGGTCTTTAAAAAAATTTACATTATTTTTAGATTTATTTAATTTAAAATTAATTTTAATTTTAAAAACTGTTATTTTATTTATTTTTTTATAAATTTTCAAAAGACCCCCAGTGTCACCTTTACACTCAAAATAAGCTATGGAAGTGCAGATCGCATTTCAATAGCTTATACCTGGGATTCTGGAGCCCAGCTCTGACAGCTATGGGACCGGAAGTGACGCAATCTGCATTGCTCCAGCTCCCATAGAATGGGGAGGGGATAGACGGACAGAGGTTCGTCTATCTCCTCCCCAGCTCTCCAATGACACGAGAAAATACGGTCCCGGGCCCGTAGGAGGGGCATCGGAGCCCGGGAAGCACGGTGGGGGCGTGTCGGGCGGGGGAGACCCCTTCACCGGGCCATAGAAGCAATCTGGCGACAGCTGAGTTGCCAGAATCGCTTCTATTGTAAAGCCGACAGTTGGCTTTATAAGTTTAAACAGAGTCCAAGCAGCAAAAGCCGACGGGAGTCTGTTTAAACAGCCCAGATGCTAGCGACGTACACTGTAGGGGTTACCCATGGCACAAAGGGGTTAACCATGGCATAAGGCATGTATTTATGGCACTAAGACACTAAAGCTGGGTATACACTGGTAGATTTTCATTTGGACTATCATACATACAAATCTCATCAGAACATTTGATAAAGCCATCAGAAACTTGATCAATGTCATTTAAAATTTTGGTTGATCTTAACATTCAGTTTTGGAATAATAGGAGGTTCCCAAATGGAAACCACATTCACTGTCAGAATTTAGTTAATTTGAGAAAAATGTTCCATCTTTCTACTTCGATTGTTTCTTCATGGTTGAAATCGATTGTTGATTTGATCCTGTGTATATCTAGGAATATATACCAAGCCCATAATAGCTTACTATCTAAAAAGAGAAAAGATAAATACAATAGGCATGGAAGAGCTGTTGTAGGTATAGATGCCTGGAGATATAAGGGGTTAGTATATACTGTTGCAAGGGGCAATATTTGAACTTTTCGCTTAGTTAATGCCAAATAATTAATAACATTAAAAAAAACTGTAGGAAGTGTGGGAATAGTTTTATGCCCCTTTAGACACCCTTGGGTTGATTTAGTAGCGAAATATAGACTGTTCACATAGCAAATTGAGTGTTTATATTGGAAGGTTCACTTAAAAGCAAGAACTTTCAGGGTTATTCACAAAAGGGTGACGAGTTTGGAGAAGACAGGAGAAGTGAACAATCTAGGACAACATAGCTGAACTGGAAAGTGAGCTGAATTGGAGAATTTTCCCAAAGGAGCTATGTTGTCCTAGATTGTTCACTTCTCCTGCCTTCTCCAAACTCTTCACCCTTTTGTGAATAACCCTGTTTGTCTCTCAATGAGATGAAGGCACATGGAAGGAGGAGTTTCACAGCTCTGTCTCATTCACTTGTGTGTAAAAATTCTAGCTTGAGTTACTAGCTCTGTAATAACAGATATTTCGCAACAGACAGGAAAGAGATAAAGGGAAACATGGAAAAGCTAAAGTGTGTGCTGGCTTTATAGAAGAATATATAATACATATAAAAAATATAACAAAACATATTTTAAAAATGGTATTTATTACCTGTTCACATTATAAATAATGTAGAAATAAAATATGTACGAAAGCATTTTGTTAGGAACACTATGGCATCCAATATTGTGGCGATAAAGAGATGCACATGGTAAACAACCATGCTTATATAGGCTGTGGCATTCATGTGCTGGTTAATTGGTATTAATGAGCCCTAAGTAGGCAAAGAAAATAATCCCCATATCATAGTGCCAAATTCTAGTCCTACCATCTGTGTACCTCAGCTGACGATGACTTCTAACTGGAGTTGTTCATCTCTGTGGTTTTATACATTGTGTGCTGTCACATGATTGGCTAATCCGATAAATGGGTGAATAAGCAGGTGTTACAAGTGTGACTAATAAGTGCAGTACATATTTTCTTTAGGGCATATGCACAGTGTGAAGTTGTAGCAGCACAAGATATTGCATTGGTATGATGTGGCACCAGTTATTTAAAATGGCACCCCAACAAACCTTGCTCACGGACGTGTGTTGCAGTGTAGAGCAACTCACACCAGCACATTAACGTGCTTGCGGTGTGCTGGCAGAAATGGCGCATTCACCATTTTTGGTGCATTGGCAGGCCAATTATTTTCATAGGGTTGTCTTAATGCACTGTTTTTAATGCATGGCATAATACGCAATAAGCGCATGTGCAATAACGCACCACAATGGTGTGAATTGGCCATTAGAGTAAGCACTGCGCCAACTGTTGGCGCTATATAAATCCTGTATAATAATAATAATAATAATAGAGTAAAATGTGGTAAAAGCTGGGAAGTTAAGTGGTTCTCTAAGATCACTGCCTCTTTTTTAATGTCGTCAAAAATGATAACTTAATTATGACAAGTTGCAATATTTTACTTCCTACAAAAATCAAGTAACAATAAAACCTGTCAGTTTGGTCAGTAGTTTTATATTATTTCCTTTTCTTATTTACAGCTGTGCCAAGGACACTGTTTCTGCAGATATATATGTCAAAGAAAATGGAAATTCAACAGAAGCACTTTTTAGAATAAGCTCATTTAAGTTTCAGAATTATGACAGTGTATACATTACCTGTGATGTCCGTTTGTGTGAGAAAAGCAATGGAACATGTTCTAAAGTAAGTAGTAATTACAACATTTTCCCTGAAATAAGACAGATTATTCGACAGCAATGAAGCAATGCTCAAAGTGCCTACATGACAGTCTAAAAATATATTCTACTGGCTAGGAGCAATATGAATACACTCGCAGCTTATGATCATTGGGAGAAATCTAGTCACTGATTCCTTCCTAATAAGTCAGCGGTAGAGGTGTCTGCAGCCTGCCTCTCTACCTGGCAAATGTGTGCAAATATAGGAATTAAGGGACTAATATGAAATGAGGAAAGATGGTCCTGTTATTGCAGGTGAGGGAAAGGGACCTGTCTGGAAGTAACAAGCAGAGGTCTGCTCCTATTAGCTTAAAGGGCTTATATAGTAAGTGAACACAACACTGGGAGGAATTCATCAAAACTGGAGCAGACAGAATCTGGAACAGTTGCCCATGGTATCCAATAAGCTTCTATCTTCAGTTGGTTCAGTTAAACTTTGAAATAAAACAGAGAAGTTGATTGGTTGCCATGGACAACTGTTCCAGATTCTGTCTGTTCCAGTTTTTATTAATATGAACAATGGCTTAGGTTGTCGTTACTTGTGCAGCACTTTGACAGAATTAGAATGCCTGGCTACTTAAGACATAACATAAAGCAGGGGTGGGCAACCTTGGCACGTCAGCTGTGGTAAAAATACAAGTCGCATGAGGCACTGCAAGACTCTGACTGCCACAGGCAAGACCCCTGAAGACAGATGCATGATGTGATTTGTAGTTTCGTCACACCCGGAGGGCTGAAGTTGCGTACCCTGACATAAAGTATGCATTGCTACCAGTATCTATTGTCAATGCTCATTGTGATTTATTGTTTACAATTACAATATCGGATATGTCAACCAGTCTAACAATTTATGATTATTTTGTCTTTTCTTTACAGTGCGCAGCCAGTGGTAAATCCTCCAACATAGATACTAATGAAATCCAAATAGGCCTAAATATCGAAGGTAAGTCTTAATAATTGTCATACATGTAGACATTTTTTAAATTTAAGATGTTACCCAGAGACGTATGTTTGCTTAAAAGTGCATACTATTCAGTTCTATCTATTGGAGTCGTTTTCACTTTCGGTGATATGAGGCAAAAAAAATCACTCCATCTTTTTTATTTACTATCCCTATTTTTTATATTTTCTGCACATATGTTTGTGTCTGAAACAAGTGAGCAACAGTGAAAATAACATCTTTAGCGTCCATTTTTTACCAATTAAAGGGCACTATATATTATTTGTCAAGATTCAATGAAAGCTGAACTCCAGGAACGATGTTTTATGGATACTTACATTGGTCCAGGGTGGCTCACTGTGGTACAGACAATGATAGCTGGTCTCTTCCCGCTGTGGCTTCCCCTGTGCATACTGAATCCAGACAGTACCACCAACATTTGAAGAATGCATTTTTTTTCTCAATGAATACAAGGTGTTCTCTGACAGGACAAGGTGAAGGGCAGATGGTGATGTCACAATCTCCACTTCGTCCAGTTAGAGAATACTCTGTATACCAGAACTCTAGTTACATCTCTTCAACCAGCAGTTAGAATCAGACCTGCCCTAAACGTTTGAATCAGATCGGGGATGGGAAAAGATGATTTCAGTTCTTAGGCTCCTTGCACACCTTTGTGTGTTGGATGCAGTACTGTTTCCGTGAGTTTTAGATTTGTTCTATTTGTTTTACCAATGGAAGGGGAATTTTTCCAGAAACCACAACAGAGAAGCAGCAAGGAGGGATTTTATAGCATACCTTTCTTGCGCGGCAGCAAAAAGCATAGGGGTGCATGCATCCTTCATAGGAACGCATTGCTAGGCAAGGCCCAGAGACTTTTCTGCTGTTCATCCGTATTGAATACTAGCTGTTTTAGTATCTGGCTTTCTTCCCCCTCACCTTGCTTTATGTGCGGTTCATCTCCACTTACTGTCTCAGTTCTCAGAGGCGTAGACATATCATAAGGAAGGAAGTATCATATCATTCCTAAGGAAGTCATTTTTGCTCTGGTGATGTAAACCTGTGTTCTGGTCAAACACAACCCAATGAAGAGTGGTAGCCAAACAATATATGGACGACTTGTCTGTACTGTGCTGTTGGCTACTTTCAAGATTAGAAGATAAAACTCTAAACAATAGGGTACATTTTTTGATAATACATTCATAATTCTGTTGACCTTAAAGCTGACATTTTATTTCCTTACATTTTGCCTTCACTGGTTCCTTCTTTCCCCTGTCATTAGCATGGGAGAATGTAAATATCAAAATTCCTTGATGGGTGGATGTCAGTCTGGGGGAATGGGTGGTCCTAGGCATGCTGCATTTGCATATGACCATCGTAGCTAAAGCCCACATGTGATGCTGCAGCTCCATGATTAAACAAACTGAGATACAATGAATTAAAGGGCAGGCCAAAGTAAGTAAGTGATCAAAGTAGGTCATTTCAATACAAGAGAAGAACCTACACAATTGGGCAAGACTCAAGGTAACGCTGGAGTTCAGCTTTAAAATGCATGTAAAGCCAAACCTTTTTTTAAGGTTTAGATCAGGTAGGGAAGGGTTAAAGCCCTGACAGGTTATTTTTTTTGTTACCTGTTTTCCCCACTGGGTAGATTTTCCTTCATTAACTGTCCTGAAGTTGCAACAGGAAATGAGAGGAAATCTCTCCAAAGTGAATGAAGTCACTGGAACGGGTGTCCCCATGGGGGATTTTCCCTTCACCTCATGTGCTGGTGACAGCTCAAAACTTTTTGGATTTTTCCGCACTTTCTATCTCTGTGGCAGTGGTCACCAGGACAAAAAGAGGGGTGAATCTCCCCATGAGGACATACACACACCAATAAAAAAAAAACCTGACAAGGCGTCTAACCCTTCCCTATCCCATCGAACATTAAAAAACATTTTTTGCCTTTACATACTCTTTAATTTACTACTCTGACTACTCCTAGTTTAGTATGTCAGTGATTGTTTTTGACCTTGTAAAATATTAATAATTTATCTAGCATTCCATTAATTATTGTTTTGTATCTGCAGCTAAATATGACTTCGCCGACAACGCTGGCATAAATACAGGTAAGATTTATAGATAATGAAGATGTTTATCTTGAAATATACCATAAAGCAGGGCTCAAAATTTCCCCTCGCAATTTGTGAGTGAAAATTGCGAGGGGGCGAGTGGAAATTAAGCCATTGAGTCAGACACTCAGTCATGGACCGAGTGCCTGATGCTTCTGCCCACAGCCGTGCATCTTCCCATATTAAAGATGGCTGCATGACAGCAGCCATCTTTACTAAGGTCCGTTCTTGTATCTTTACTAAGGTCCGTTCTTGTATCCTAGCTCTTGTATACCCCCTATGTGACACACTCACCTACTGCTGTCACGGTGGCGCTGTAAAAGTGAAACTACAGCTCCCATAATCCTCGGTGCACAGGCAGGAAGTTATATAACTTAGTTAGGTTTTATTGCTGCGGTTCAGTGTCTGTCTGTGTGTGTGTGGGTGGGTGGGCACTGCCTCTTTAGGGGACCCTGGTCTGTCATGTGCTGGAGCAGTGCTGAGAACAGGAAGCAGTGATAGAGCTGGTGAGAGATGCTGCTCGTCCACATTATCCACACTCTGTACCGATCTGGGCACTCGAGGGCCTCTGTTAGGGGAGGCAGAAAGGGGCTAGCTATATTAGGATGAAGGTGGAATGATAGACCACTAAATTCATGGGCGTCACAATACAGGGGAAGCCCTGGGGTGAACTGGCAGACCACAGGAGCGGCTCCAGCAGCTTACTGTGCCACAGGTCCCCTTCATGCAGCCTGAGCTGCAATAACTATGCATGGGACCAGAGTTAGTCCCAAGTGTCAGGCCCCTGCCAGCAGGTAATTGAAGGGGACATAGAGATGGGCTGGGGTGCCATGTGTGTGTTGTGGGTGAATGTGCATGCGTAATGTCCTGTGCGTTGTGCTGTGGCTGCATGTGTAATGTCCTGTGTTCTTTGTGCTGTGGCTGTATGCGTAATGTCCTGTGCGTTGTGCTGTGGCTGCATGTGCAATGTCCTGTGTTCTTTGTGCTGTGGCTGTATGCGTAATGTCCTGTGCATTGTGCTGTGGCTGCATGTGTAATGTCCTGGGTTCTTTGTGCTGTGGCTGTATGCGTAATGTCCTGTGCGTTGTTTTGTGGCTGTATGTGTAATGTACTGTGCCCCGTGCGTTGTGCCCTGTTTGTGTTTGTTTGCATTATGCAGGGCAACTAGTGGCGAGTAACTTTTCAGGCCTGGCTAGTGGCTCATGACCTGAAATTTTGAGCCCTGCCATAAAGCATCATAGAAGACTTAGCTGTCACTATGGAAGTCTGAAATCTCTATGCAGCTATTCTGCAGCAAGAAAACAAAACATTAGTAAATATGGTGCTGTTGCTCAGTTTAGCCAATCTGTAGTCATCTGTATTCACTTCTCCTGTCTTCCCCAAACTCTTCACCCTTTTGTGAATAGCCCAGTATAGACAGTGTTCAAGGCTTCTGTCAAGTTTTTATTGCTCAATTACAAGAAATAGCCAGCACACCACCCATGTACCTCACAAATTTGTTTAGGTCAAAATGCAAACATCATATAAAAAAGATAAGAAGGCACATGGCATTCACTGACTGTTCAGGGCCACGAAGGACCCTTTTTTTTCCAAGGTGATAGCAAGGTCTGGAAGAGGACTTGAGGGGAAACTTTCCAGTGGGGACATTTGTTCTACGTTTTAAGACATGAAATCATTTTCTACATTTTTACCATCCTAAAACATTTTGTTTTTGTTCCTTTTCTCCCTCTAGTTGCATCTTGGGCTCTGTTGCTTGGAATTCAAGCAGCATTTCTGTTTATTAAGTTCTTTTGAAATCATCTGAGGATCTGAAATCACCTCTATGTGGTCAGCAATAACATATATACTTCATTAAATCTAATAGCAAATCAACTTAATTATTTATTTTCTGTACTGGACTGAGATATCTAATTTGTGTACTGTATTTATGGTCTTTGTATGGTATGTCTAGCTTTTATGGGGTGTCTGACCATTCTTCTGACTGGGCAGCTAAATATATTGTCTTGTATATAAACCAAATAATAAAACACTACAATCTGCATTAGCATGTGTATGGTGTACAAACATCCAATAAATCTATGAAGGTGTTATACAAAGCAGTTCAACAGTATGGACACTGGAGACCAAAATAATTAGAGTCTGTTGCTGCAACACTTGAATTGCCTGTAAGCTGGGAGAGTTTTCACAAATTCAGTTCCTAAAATTCTACCCCCAACATGTGTTGTTATGATGTGCATTTAAATCAGGTACCCACAAACAGAGACAGTAATATATTTATATATAAAGGGATGCACATATACCAAGTACCGTACTTGGTACAAGTACAGATACTTTTCCAGCTACTAGGCTAGAGAAAAACTCAAGTTAGGAGGCAGCTTTCATTTTTAAGGAGCATTGGCTTAGGTGCAGCTGGGATTTGTGCATCCATGTTTCAATGTATCATTTGTGTATCATTATTTTATTATTAGGGATGCACCAATACCATTTTTTCCAGACCAAGTACACGTACGGATACCTGTCCAAGTACTCACAGATACCAATACCTTTTTTTTAGTGTCATGTGACAGTTTTTCTAAAACAATACAGGCTAATGATTTCAGGACAGTGGTGTGATGCTGGTAGTTCTCGTGAAAATGCCACGTATTGGCACTTTGTACTTCCAGTGATCTACAAACAGAAGAATATTCAGATAGTTTGTTTGATTAGATGGTGTAATTACTTTTCCTACACTATATCTGACTCCAATTGTTATAATAGTGATTTATCACTCAACGAAGCAGCCTACTTTGCAAATCTGTTTGTGTTTCTATCTGAAACTCCCCACTAAGCCTGTATTTCACTACTGTGATAACTCATTCACTTTTTGTAAACAATGGGATTCTTTCCACACAGCTTAAAAGTAATCTTGCTAATGATGAGTAAAAAGTGGATTTCCATTTACACAGAGGCAGTCAAAAAGTGACCAAGCAGTGATGGTCCTCCCCATTGGAAAGCTTAGTATAACATTCAAACACAGTGTCATATAAACATCCTGCATTATATGTGTATTTGTATAATACAATATCATGAAACATCTCCATTTCGGATGATGTCGAAGCTTACACAGGGTTAATGACATTACCAACTCTCTTAGGTTTAAAACAGATTTACTAAAGAACGTGAAAAAGAGCAGGAATAAATCCTTATAGTATGTTGGCTGTTTGTGCTCATCACAATCTCTGAACCTGATTGTACCTTGGTGTACACTGTGATCCCAATATGTTGTGCCGTTTTCAATAACCTTTTCACTTAAAAAAAAAAAAAAGATGAATGTGACCGGCTCCCTAATTAATGAAATCCAAATGTACCAAGAAACCCTGTAAATATGTGACACAGGTATTTAGCATATGGAATCTCATGGGCCAGCTAGTGTTTGTGCATGTGCAAAGTACAATATCCCTCTGCTAAAGTACGGGAATTATTGTGGAACACCCAGGGCACTGTAAAGAGAAGGATGATGTGGCATGCGTAGCACACTGTTTCAGACTGTGGGTGCAACCAAACTGCACTGGTAGTGGGAGGGACTTAAAGGGGCATAGCTGAATAGAACATGAGCCTACTCTTGATATATTCACAACATACATATGCCATAGTCCTTTTCCCCCCTAATTTTTTTTTGTACTGTATGTACAACCAAACCTTTTTTGATAGAGTAGGGAAAGATTAGAACCCCTGTAAGGCTTTTTGTTGCTGTCTGTGTTTCCGTTGTGTCTACTCACCCTCTTTGTCCTGGTGGTCACTGCCAGAAAGACAAAGTAATGGGAAATCAAAAGATTGATGGGGGCATCTGTTCTGGAGAGGTAATCTCTAGAATGTTGGGAAATGTCCTATTACATCTCCAGGACAGGAAATAAATGAGGGATCTCCCCAACAGAACCCAGAAAGGATTGTCTTATGTTGCTGTTTCAAGCTATTTTGTGTTTGCCCTTTTAATAAACTGCATTCTACTTGATTTACCTGGACTACAGTGGAGTGTCCTTGTTACAATAATATAATATATATATATATATACACATATACACACACACACACACATACACAATTTATTTACTGTGCTGTAAATTAGAGTCTGACAGACAGTTGTAAACAGCACAAATTATTATGTCTCATTATATATGCTTTTTGCACACAGAATATAGACCGAGAACAGACAAGGAGTCTACTTTATAGAAGAATTTCAATAGTTGGGGACTACATAGAAAGTAGCAACTGTTGCGACAATAAACACTTTGGTCAGGAGTATGTAATTACAGTATAGCAAATAGAGTTCAGGGGTCAGGAGTATGTAAAGTAAAACATGGTGTATATAGAACAGGGGTCAAGAGTATATATTGCACAGTACAGGTGAAACTCGAATAATTAGAATATCGTGCAAAAGTTCATTTATTTCACTAATGCAACTTAAAAGGTGAAACTAAAAAATGAGATAGACTCATTACATGCAAAGCAAGATAGTTCAAGCCGTGATTTGTCATAATTGTGATGATTATGGCTTACAGCTCATGAAAACCCAGATCCACAATCTCAGAAAATTTTTGGCAGTGTGGGCAGGTGCCAAGTCCTGCTGGAAAATGAAGTCAGCATCCCCATAGAGCTCGTCTGCGGAAGAAAGCATGAAGTGCTCCAAAATCTCCTGGTAGACGGCTAAGTTGCATTAGTGAAATAAATGAACTTTTGCACGATATTCTAATTATTCGAGTTTCACCTGTATGTTAAGTTTGTAACATACAGCAATAAGTGGTATGTAATACACAGAACTGCATACAGAGTATCGTGGTCAGGAATCATTACATACACCTAATCCTTGAATTCTGTATGCTGTGCTGTATGTTGCACACTTCTGACTGGTTTACTGTATACATACAGATTGCAGAGTACTTAACACACAACAAATGAGGAGGGGAGCACTGAAACCAACAGTGGGGGGCAGAAGGGGGGGAGCAGCCCCTGTACCTCCTATAGACTGCACTGCCTGATGTCAATGGTTGCTAGAATGCCTAGCAACCAATGATTGGAGTGGTGGGGGAGGGGCTGCGCTAGATTATGGCTGCCAGTGGATGCACCAGCCTCAGAGGGTGGTATGTCCAATGTCAGGCAGCCATAACCCAGTGCAGGTTGACAATCTAAGTCCCGACAGAACCGTCACTCAGTCCGTGTCTTGACCATGGTCCACCATTTAGTGACGGCTGGTATATGGATTAAATAATTAGGAAGTCATCTAGATGGTGCAAATAATGAGAATGCCACTAAATAAAGACATGTTATAGGAATCCATAAACAGTGTGGTCACTTTTGCAGCCAAATTGGGACACCTATTTTATAATTGCTATATGTTCCCATTCATATTACATAACTTTACAATTAAAAATTGCTGCTTACATTTGAAAGTGCTTTTTACTTGTTTAAAAAAATCCTACCTAGCCCCCCCCCCCC
>NW_017307264.1:322636-331182 GCF_000935625.1 Nanorana parkeri | reverse complement strand
CTGCAAAAACCAAAGCCAAAAAAAAAAAAAAATCTTAAAAAGGAAAAAAATATTTTTTAATCTTTCTTTTTCGGAATTTAACTACTTGAGTCCCCGCCACAATTTTAAAATGGTGCTGGAATATCAGGTATTCATCCGTGCACCATTTAAAAATGGTGGTCTCTGCGGCTCCTCTGGGCCTCCACACTCGCGCTCCCTGACAACCGGGACCCAGCACTGAGTCCAGGAGCTGAATTGAAACAAATACAGGTGAAACTCGAATAATTAGAATATTGTGCAAAGTTCATTTATTTCACTAATGCAACTTAAAAGGTGAAACTAATATATGAGATAGACTCATTACATGCAAAGCAAGATAGTTCAAGCCGTGATTTGTCATAATTGTGATGATTATGGCTTACAGCTCATGAAAACCCCAAGAACCCCAAATCCACAACCTCAAAAAAGTAGATTATTACATGCAATCAATAAAACAAGGATTGTACATAGAACAATATCGGACCTCTGAAAAGTACAAGCATGCATATGTACTCAGTACTTGGTTTGGGCCCCTTTTGCAGCAACTACTGCCATTACTTTTGCACGATATTCTAATTATTCGAGTTTCACCTGTATAAACAGAATACTTCCACATTTTGTTTACCTCAGGAGCATATTGATGTCACACCACTTCCTCTCAGTTTGTAGGCCAGCGAACCAAGAAAAAACGAATAGAATAAATATATACTGTATGTATCCAGATTTGCTACCAAGTTAAAGCTCTCTCTATCTAAAAAAAATAATACATTAGGGTAGACTACAAATCCTAAAAGATATCACATGTGGAACCAACACATCACCAAAACAAAGTGTTTTGGAGGTGTGAGCAGGCGATCAGTAGCTGGCACATAAGCCCCCTGGGAATAAGCAGTATCTTAGGCACAGATACCAAATCCAAGGGAGTAGTGGCAAACATTAGTGTTTATTGGTGATATTTACAAGAGTATTCACAGGTGCTGTGCAGTGGATCACAAGAAATCAACAAAATAAAACCTAGCCGTATCCCGGCACTAACTGCGCAAACAAAAGATATAGCTCCTAACTAACAGGCTGAGCAGGCCTACCGCTTGTCAGCCTCCACCTAAACTGTTTGCATGTTTTCCACCATACCTTGCAGCTCTCTCAGACAGGACTTGTCTGATCCCTAGGCCGAGAGCTCCGACTATGGGTTCCAGGTGAGATTAAATTGCCAGTGGAGATGGGAGTAAACCCTGCACTGGAGCGCGGATCAGCAATTCCTAAATGTATAGGAGAGGAACCTGGGAGACCTATAAACCCCGAACACGACTTTTCCAGGCTCCCTCTGGGATGCTCTGCTACAGAGGATTTTAACCACTTGCCGTCCGCCCGTTGTAAAAAAAACTGACGGACGGCACTGCAGCATTGGTGGGTAAATTGGGTAATAATAAATGTTTTATCATTTAATATAGGGGAAACAGTTTTTGTTTTTTTTTATTACGGTAATTTTTCCTTAATATAGTAAAAAAATAAAACCCCCAGTGGTGAATAAATACCACCAAAAGAAAGCTCTATCTGTCCCCAAAAAAGGGTATAAAATTCATTTCAGTACAGCGCTGCATGACGGAATAAATGTCAGTCAAAGTACCGCAGCGCTGAATACTGAAAAATGGCCTGGATGGGAAGGGGGTTTAACACCGCGGATGTCAACTGGTTAAGGAGAGAAAGGCCTCAAGGGGACTTGGACTTTGGTTTGTTGGCAGAAACAAAATGGTCCTTGGATAATGTATGGAAGGAGAGGTTATATATCTTTATGGTGCTGGTGGAAGGGTGGGAAAGTCTTGAGTCCTTTTTTCTGTAAAGGTATTCTAAATAGGCCTCTCTTGTTTCTTATTCATGTAATTCTTCTTCACTTATTACCATTAATGGCCAAAAACGGTTTGATATAGAGATGCTGAGCGTAAGTGGACTGGTATCCGTATGCTCATTCATGTTCCCCATTACTGTGTTACTAGATGTCTAAAATATTGGCAAGTCTAGTTTTTGTCTTTGAAATTTGAGCTTTTGGAGGAACCGGTACTGTCTTCTGGTTGGTATGTGGCAAGTTGGTGGATGTTGGATTGGTATGATTGCGATTTTAAATATTACTATAAATTACTATTAGTTACTACTAGCACTATTATTAGTATTAGTAGTATTACTAGTATTACTGATAATACTATTATGTATTCCTAATAATTACTATACTTATATTATTTTTCTTAGGATGTGTGAGTTCTTGGTAGATGTCCCCTTTTTCTGGATGTTCCGGGGAGGTTTAATGCTTATAATGGGAGGTGGATCATTAGAGGTGGCAGGGCTGGAGGATATTTTGCTTCCAATCAAAAACATTGCTTTTTTATAAAATCATCTATGCTCTACTAAGTATTTTTCATTCACTAGTGATGATGTTCTCCTCGAATTTCCTGGTGTTATTATTTAATACTCCTATCTATTTGGGATCTAGGATGGATGATTTGTAACTCTTTATGTTTTCAGAACCTGTTAGGACAGCTTTCTTACAATCTTCTAGTTTCCCTTTTCTCTGAATAAGCAACAATGCAACCCATTTTCTGGTATACTCCTCTGCCAATTCTTCCCTTCAGTTTTGAAATCCTGTTCTAAAAAGTCAAATTGATTCAATATCTGTAATTCCACATATAATTACAATGCTAAAAAATAAATGATAATAAAAATTGATCTAAATAATAGTTATCAACAGAAAGTAATTTATTATATAACTTAATATAATCAAACATTACAAACATATAACATGATATTTTGTTTTATTGTATTCAGTTACTCTCTATTTTAAAACTATTTATCATAAAGATGTATTTTTTATATTATTTTTTATCGCTTCCATTGTATAGAACATGGTTTGGGGATAACTTACTGATATTGAACAGCAGCTGTTGGTGTCGGAAGCATACTTTGCAAGAGAACAGAACTCACAGGTTAATATTCAATATCCTTAAACCCTGTGAGGTGTTTTGGACAAAATAGGATTGTGTGCAAAGGTGCCCACACACCTTACAATTATCTGCAGATTTTCTGTGGTCAGATGGAAAAAGTGCAACAGATTGGCCCAGGTGGAGATTACTCCATCCACACAGTTAAGTGTAGATGGAGGAATCTGTTGCACCTTTTCCATCTGACCACAGAAAATCTGCAGATAAATTGTAAGGTGTATGGCCAGCTTAAGGCAAAAAAAAAAAAAAAAGCCCCACTGCCCTGAGCCAGGCGATTACAGATATATCTAAAGGGGGAAATACAGTAATACAGTGGTTTAAGAGCATAATTCGTTCCGGAAGCATGCTTGTAATCCAAAGCGCTTGAATATCAAAGCGAATTTCCCCATAGGAAATAATGGAAATTCAGATGATTCGTTCCACAACCCAAAACTATTCATATAAACATGATTACAATACTGTACTGTAATATAATACTGTACAAAATATACAGAAAAACGTTCAATAAAGATTACGCTAAAAATAGAGGAATTCTGTAGCCGAGCGGTGTCTCATTAACCCGTTTATACTGCAATTTAATGTAGCACTGCCTATAGCAGGCAGCTACAAGCTAAAGGATTGTTTCATATTACAGTTTTATGAACCTGGCCAAGCATTTTTCCATTAGAATAGAAGGTACTGATTCAGCATCATACATTATTAAGGAGCTATTCCTGGTCCATAGTTAGTGGTATTTAAGAGACGATGTTCAACCAGTTCCAGAACTGCAAAAGGTAACTTACATTTAATTCGGTTTGGTTAAAAAAACGAATGATAAGGCCTTGTACACTGCAAGACAGTTATTGGGTTCATAGCAAATAAAAACACAATAAAATACTAACAGGGTTATCCACAAAATAAAGGGTGAAGGGTTTGGAGAAGGCAGGAGAAGTGAACAATCTAGGACAACATCGCTGATTTGGAAAAATTCTCCAATTCAGCTCACTTTCCAATTCAGCTATGTTGTCCTAGATTGTTCCCTTCTCTCGTCTTCTCCAAACTCTTCACCCTTTTGTGAATAACTCTGTCAGGATAAAAAAAAAGTCAGGATAAAGTAATCTAATTGCCCATGAAAAACTTGCCACACTTAAAACGGTTCAACAACTGCATGGTGATAGGAGGAGAGAGCAAAGTGACAAAGATTTGAACTCATCAGTCTGCTGCTTCTCCTTTCACTGTCCAGTCAAAAGCCGGGAGAGGGACATAACCTGTAAGCGCTACGTAACATCAAGAGATAAAATTCAGTTCTTCTGCCCTGCTAGATAGGGCTGTGTTGTGGGGCATAGTTGTGTAAATCTTAGGACTGAATGGAAAAAATATAGATCCATTTGCAGGTAAAGTAGCTGTCATATATGCATGTCCTCTGTGTATTTAGTTGTGCACACCAGCTTTAGACATGTGTACTTTATAAACATTTTTCTTTTGGATGCACACTTTTTTGTGTGTGGGGGTAGGGTTGATGCGTTTGTCAGTCAAACACCAAATATCATGACCGTACAATAATTGACCCCACATAGCCCTGGTGAGACCCTACAGAGCCCTTGTGCTGGTGAGACCCTACAGAGCCCTGGTGAGACCCTACAGAGCCCTGGTTCAATCGCTCTTTGGGGTCTCACCAGGGCATCTGTGGGGTCTTACCAGGCTGGTGAGACCCCCACATAGCCCTGGTGAGACCCCCACATAGCCCTGGTGAGACCCCCACATAGCCCTGGTTTAGCCAGGGCTCTGTGGGGCCTTACCAGGGCTCTGTGGGGGTCTAACCAGGCTGGTGGGACCCCGCATAGCCCTTCAGGGACCCTATAGAGCCCTGGTGAGACCTTACAGAGCTCTGGTATATACAATTTATACCTTTCATTTTTATTTGCATTTTTTTCCATTATGGGGCTGAGTGGGGCCTCATGTTTAAGTTTCGCCTAAGGCCTCTCTAGAGCCGCCTCTGCAGCTGCCCATAGTATCAAATCAGCTTCTCCTTTCAGTTTGTTCAGTAAAGGTGCCCACACACCTTGCGATAATCGTACGATAATCGTGGGAAATCCTGCGATCGTACAATTATCGTAAGGTGTGTGGAAGGCGTGCGACCTCTGCTACTGTGTTTTATCTTAGGAACATGTTCGAAAACCCGCCGAGAATCGTACGATTGTGGGCGGGTGTGTGGCATGTTCGTAAGATAAAAGCCGCAATCGCACACTGCCCGTTCAGCATTGCGGTCATCGGAAGACCGCCCCTCAGCGGGGGGCCTTGCGATGATCGCAAGTATGATCTGCCTGTCCAAGATAGGCAGATCGTAAGTTTTTATAATTACCTTACAACCATCGCAAGACAAAAGTCTTGGGATGGTTGTAAGGTGTGTGCCCAGCATTATGCTTTAAAAATGAAAGAGAGAAGCTGATCGGTTGCAATGGACAACTGCTCCAGATTTTGTCTCCTTCGGTTTTGATTGATTCCCCTTAATTTATTTTAATTATCATTATTTAAGACATTACAGTTACAATACAAATTAAGACAAGATGGTAAAGTGGGCACTGCCCGTTAGAGCTTACAATCTAAAGGCAAGTGATACAAGAGGTGGTAGCTGTGTGGGGATGAATTGTTTGAGAAAGTGATAGTTCAGTGGTTAGGTTGAGGTGGGATAGGCTTCCCTGAAGATTTCCAAACAAACTGTACTGAGTTAATGGAAAATTGCAATGGATTTCATTTGCATCTTTAATTCTGGCAGATTGGTGGTAAAAAAAAAAGGCACATTGTACAACGTATACCTCAAATTAGATATGCACATAGAAATTAATTTACAAGAGGAAAGGGCAACACATGCACGGAGTTGATGATCTATGTGGTCTAGATATGTGATAAAGTTTAGGTTTGAACAAATGGAATCACTATTATATTTAGTGCTGTGAAGTTGATTTCCTCATTTGCATTATGAATTAGTGAGAAGTGGCTCAAAAAACACTTTGATATGTGACCTTACAAATCAAAGCTAATGTAGCAGATTATTAGGTTACTACTATGTTTAGGTGCTATGGGAATGGATAGGTTCATTTAAAATATCACGTGATGAGAGTATTTCGTTTATGGATTCCATTTTGTATTTAGCATATCTTTTATATTATTTCTCTACACATTTTCACACAGTCCCAGCTTTGCAATAAAAAGTGACAGGGGTTGGGACAAACTATAACCCTGCCAGGGATGCTTACAATGGTCACCTTTTATGCTGTTGCTACAATTGTAGCAGGTTTATAGTATGTCCCAAAGCCTGGCACTTTCCTAGACAACTTGGTATGCAGATACATCTGGATAAAAATAAAAATATAAGCACGTGAAAATAAACCAACTTATTGCTAGTTATTGCTCACATTTATTACTTTCCTATTTTATCAGAATACATCTTTTGTAATTGCAGCCTTTTCAGACACCCATATTCTCTTCTTCCACTAGGTGGCAGTGTCAAACCATTGCTGTGCAGTGTTCATTGTTCAATTATTGTCCCACCAGAACATCCAGTGCACCCCATTTTCATCCATCATACTATAAAAAAATATACGTATATCATAAAGTAAAAACACGACAGAGCTTGTGGGAAAACTATAGGCCAAGGCCCCTTATTGGGTTTAAGTACCTTTTCATCATGAACTAGACTTTAATCCTTATTACCAAACAAAACCACTTTTAACAATTGACCCTTTTGCTGCCAGCAACATATATAGACTATTTATCTGTGTACAGCCAACTCTTGCTTGAACATGATTGGGCAATGAAAGTCAGCAGAGCTTCACCTTATATATTCACTAAACTAAGGTGGAAAATCCCCTCCACAGTGCAAATTCCCTTGCAAAGTGAAAAGCCTATTTGGCTTTAGTAAACCAACACCTGAAGGTCTGCCTTCTGCACACAAAAACTATATTTAAAAAATGCAATATTTCATATTGTATTTACCAGACAGGTGATTTTTACATTTAACCTTTTTTTTGTATTTCTGACCATATTAAATAAAGAGAGAAAATGTATAAAACCCTACACATTACTTTTGACATGAAAGTTGCCTGAGAGTGTATTGTGTGGGGGTATAGCTCAAATGGGGATCACATTCCCTCGGGAAAAAAGGTAGTCCAGGCAGCAAAGTCCTTTTTTTAATCTGACTTGCAGTCGGTTTGCAGTGCTGAATACTGAAAAATGGCCTGGCCAGGAAGGGGGTGAAACACTATGGCCTTCAAGTGGTTAAAAGGTTGCCATAAAACAAAATAAAACAGAAAGTAAATCCTTGCCATCCGGGCTCTGACTAAACAGGCAGGTTTCCTCTCTACAAGGTGGTGAGCTTATCTCAGCCACCTCACAAAACCAAAGTAATTTTAGCAACCTTTTACTCACAAACAGTGGCGTAACAATCACCATAGCGACCCAGGCAGCTGCTATGGGGCCCGGGGACAGTGGGGCCCGGCCAGATGCCGTGCGGGCCGCCTGGGTTGCTATGGGATCCTCTGCTGGTGGCTTTCACTGGCGGCTGAAGACGAACACGCCGCTGCACAGATCACTGACAGTAATCTGTGCAGCAGCGCGTTCCTCTCCACAGAGTCAATGAGAGAGACCAGCAGCAGTGGAGGAGGCGGGGCCCGTGGTCGGCAGAAGGGAAGGAGGCGGGCCCGGCGACGGAGGAGGAGGCGGGGCCCATCAGCGACCGTGGAGGAGGAGGACAGGTAAGGAGTGCGATCAGCCCACCTGAGGGTGACCCTGCAGAGCCCACCATAGAGAGTATTTTGTGGGCTCTGCAAGTTCACCCTCAGGTGGGATCTCGAGTGGGCTCTAACTAGAAATCACGGGGCCCTATACAAAATTTTGCTATGGGGCCCTGTGATTTCTAGTTATGCCCCTGCTCACAAACATCCACCTTGTAGCTCTCTCAGAATGCTGTCTGAGTCCCAGGCCAGAGCAGCATCATGCTCCAGCCTTCACCTTTTGTCATAATTGTGATGATTATGGCTTACAGCTCATGAAAACCCCAAGAACCCCAAATCCACAATCTCAGAAAATGAGAATATTGTGAAAAGGCGCAATATTCTAGGCTTAAAGTGTCCCTCTGTCAGGGTACTAGGGGGCTTACCTCTCCTCGGGGTGGCCATGTGCGGCGGGGGGCACGGGTTCCCCTTCCTGGCAGGACCCCTGGTACCAGGATTGCAGGTACGCATGCGCGACAAGTGCGTGTGCGCGGTGGACAGGCTGCGCGCGCAGGCACGGGGACGTGTGCGCCTGTTACTGGTGTCAGGTGTGATCCTTGCTGGGGGAGGTTCCCAGCATACACCCTCTGCCCCTCTCTCGCTATTGGCTCCTGATGGAGAGGCTACCTGGTTGCCTCGGTAGCCGGGGAGTGGTCTCAATCCTCCACTGAGTATAAAAGCCCAGTCAGAGGCCTGGCTCATTGCTGAGTTATTCTATCCCTATGGTGTGATCTCCCAGCTCCCTGTGCCTTGAACCTGTCTTTATTCCTGAACCTCTGCTTGGACT